>NC_026148.1:16571269-16602995 GCF_000512975.1 Sesamum indicum | reverse complement strand
ACACATATTGCAATTGGTTCCTAGGACTTCAATATCTATTTTATCCACTCTACTCTTCGTGTTTCTCATTTATCAATATTGAAAACCCCTTTCCTATTTGATCAAGTATCATTGGCATGGGCTTTGACAACACACACCGCATAAACGTAATAAAAACATAATAGATTCATCATCACACGATGAGCAATGGATCTTATCTTGGAACTCATCAACCTCCTTGCATCACTTGACTATGTCTAGAATATGACTTCTAAGTATAGCAGGAACCATAGTTGTGTTAACCATGATCAAGTGATAGCTGTCTTATACACAAGGCAACTATGGAAGTTTAAGTCAAAGAACCACCATTGTAACAAAGGAGAATCAAGTCTTACCAATCATGACTCATGATACTTCCATATGACATCTCTTATAGGCCAGTTTAATAAACTTGATAACTCTTTATCATAGACCTACTAAAGTGCACAAACATCATACATCTCCATTAAGAAACTCGACAATTATCATATGAATGCATTATATAGTGCAAGTATCTAGGGAATTATGGTCAATGCCCCATCTCCACTGATTCATCAACTTGAAACATTTTAGATCAAGCTATAGAGGTTTGTTTTATAATCGTAATTATATGTGCTACTCAGCCCCACATCATTATGATCTAAGGCTTCAACCAAAATGCATAAATATATATATATATATATATATAAATAAATATAATGTACAAAATATATGTTGAAGATGGCTAAAATATATTTTATTGAAAAAATCATCTAGACTTGTTTACAAAGAGCCATCAATTGGCTTGATGGTCACTCATATGATGAGTATCACGTTTTATTTGACGACAAGTATGTAATGTCTATACGTTATTAATGAGTGGTTCACAAAAGGTTGTCAAGCCAACTCAACTAATTCGTGGGGAGTCCTCATATGGAAGTCCAAGTGGCATAATTGGTATGACTTAAACTCTTCGACTCTGATAGTACAGGATTTAGTTCTAAGACTTGAGAATCCATAGTAGCTTCATACATGGGGCCACTATATATTGGTCTTCGCGAAGAGTGACTTTGTTGTTGACGTGGTTGATATAAGCCTTGTGTTAATGCAATCGAAACGTGTATAGTGGCTAGTGAGTTTCAAAATAGGATTCAATGCTTATCAAGAGAAGATAACAATCTCTTGTGTTCTTTGGGATGTGTCTCGCTCCAGAAAAGTCCATGGCCATAACAGTCAATCAAATAGTAAAGGCTTTACTATGTTGATTGTTGGAGTAACAAAGATAAGAGTTATACACAGTTGTCTAGTATGGGATGGACAGATATCTAATTTGATGCTCTAAACTAAGACTGAAAGATGGTAAATTGAAGGACCATACCCGTATGTACTTGGGAGCTTACAAGTTCACGCAATCTTCCCTTGTCTCTAATGCCATGGACACCAAACAGCCTAGCAGATCTGACCCTGCTGATCCATGAGCAAAGTATTAAATCTATAGTCCATCTATTTTTACTAACTTGGTAAACCAAAAAATGAGCCCAATCTAACAGGATGACTCAACTAACAGTAAGGATGACACGTCACACACATTGTTTGGTCTTATATAACAATTCATATAAAAAAAGGTTTCAACAAACTCCTCTCGGATTGACAACATCAGACTTGGAAGCAACAAGTAAAACAAAAAAACGGACTGACTAGTAAGACTCATCCACACAGTCGTAACTTCTTCAGATAAGTTCAAATTACAATCCATGTTTTTTCTATTTAGCTGATTCATGCAACTTTTTATAATATATCACAAGTTGCAACTTCTTTCGAAATTCACTCTCCACCAGCCTATATAATATAGGTCAATGTCCAGCCATATGTGTAATAAAGTTCTCTCACTTTTTCACTCTCATTTTCTCTCTATTTTTAATAAGCTTATAACATATTTCGGCACTCCACGCGATTGTCATTTTTTTTCCATCATACTTCATCACTCCAATTCAATTATTACGCCATTACTCTCACAATATTTTAAGTTTTCTGATTGTTTCTTTAGTTAAAAAATTATTGATTTAAGTATTGGAGTAGTAATTCCTATTTTACAAGTTAGTCCTCCTTTTGAAAATTTTTATCAAGATTCTTCAACTATTGTGATGCTATTGTACCGTGATACGCATCAATATATAAAAGAATATGAAAATAATTTTGTCAAGTAAAACGTTTCAAAGTTATAATGTTATTTAAAATAAAAAGCCCATGTCATCTCCATTGAGTATGGTCGTCTATACAATTATGTTATAAAAAAATGTAAAAATATGTGTCATCTAATTCGGGTAGGCACTCTACTATAAGGGATTTTATACACCACTTTTCAATATTTTAACTGGCATACCATTTCCTTACTTATATCAAATTGTAGAAGACTTTTTGTTTCAATATTTTTGCTATATCTTTTTATTTAAACTTTTTTCTCCATTCAAATGCTCTTTTATCGAATAATTCAAGAAGTTGGTTAAATCCACAATTATGACTATATGCCATTGATAAAGTTATAATCTAGATAATTACTTAATGATAATTTCTTTCAATTAAAATGGTTATACTTTTTTAAATTTATAAGCGAGGGATCAAATTACAATTTAAAAATAAAAGTGACAGATCAAGAATGAGCTTGTTTAACACCTGTGGGCTGTGGGCTTGTAAGGGAACCCAAACAAAGGGTGGGCAGTGACTGTATATATAAGACCTGGGTCCTGAGAGATCTATAACCCTAAAATCTCTCCTCCCTCCTCCTTTAACTTGTAACCATTTCTATCCTGAATCGAGAATTCAGAAGAAGAGTGGCTGTGATTACAAAGAGAGAGGCTTGAGTGGGACGGTTTTCCCTCAGTAGAAAACGAAGCCCATTTCAGAGCTGAGAAAAGATGGAGATGAAATCTACGCAGATTTTCGAATTTGAAGGAAATCAGTGCCGCCCCCTTTGTTATTGCAAACGGCTGGGTGGCCTTTGGCACCTTCATTTCGTCTCTCTTCTCTCTTATCCTCTTTGTTATGGGCTTTTTCCCCACTATGAATATCCTTTTTCTCAATTTACACTTGATATGAGCCCTCTCTTCTTCTTTAACATTCTTTTACTGTTTTGTTCCTTTTCAATGATTTACTGCATTTGTTGGTTAAAATCATATGGGGTGAGCTATTTCTGTTGTTCTCACACCATCTTCAACAGTGCATAGATGAAAGGCTTAATTTTTTGTTGAACAAAAGTTGGGCATCGGCCAGACAACCGTAGAGATGGGTTTTCCACAGATGAACTGATTTTCGCTTCTGCTCGTCTACTGATTCCATCTCATATTCTTCCTTGCCATTCTAATGTTTCAATTTTTTTTTTTTGTTCACAAGGAAAAGCCAAGATGAGATTGTTTATGATAGCTGGTAAGCTAGTTTCTTGCTTTGATTTCTTTGGTAGTGAAATTAACTGGTTCTTGAGAATCTGATATATGGTGAGTACTCTCTGCACTTGTAGCTATGCCATTATTTTTAGTACGTTTCTTCAAAGTTTTGCTTTTTTTTACTTCAATCCACTTCAGGAACGCTGCGCACTTTGAAGCTTCTTTGACTAAGGGTGTGCAGAATTCTGTTATCGGCCGAAACCCAACCCAATTTGCGAGGAAAAAATGCTTTTTCTTTTTATAACCTATAGATTTAATTTTCTAGATTAATGTAATTTTTATTAAATAAATAGTATAATTATACAGTACAATAGTGTACAATGAGTGGTGTAGTGTTCAATGAGTGGTGTCTCCCTCGACAGGGCAAGAAATACGCCAAAGTCTATATAACCTATAAGAACGGACAGAGCAAGTTAAAAAAACATTAAGAATCTTTTGTCTAGCCTCTTCCACAATGAGTCCAACATGTGCGGTCGGTTCTCGCTCAAATTGTTCAAAACATCTTAAGATTCGTTTCTTCCAAATATGATACACATATGAAGTCAGTTGCGCATGATAAGTTAGATTAATAATGTGTTGTTCTCTTCATTTTCTTCTAGCCCAATTTATGTTCACTGGCCAATTTCGATTAGGGCAATTGAAGCGAACAGATTATCGAATAGTTATAAGGAATTGTCTAGTATAGATTTAATTTTATTAATTACATTAAAATATTATTATATAATATATTATATATTATATATTTTACTTTTAACTTTATTATTTGTCCTCTTCTTCTTCTAATTTGTTTCTCAATTTTCAATTCTTATCTTTGAATATTTAAAATATGGTATTTTCGTTTATATTATTTAATAACAAGCTTAAATTGATAATTTAGTACATTTTTGATAATTTTTTAAATAAATATTTAATAATAATGCAATTGAATTGAATTCGTTAGGACAAAATGCATCTATTCACTACGTAATAGAGTTATTAGTCAATATTTTATATTTTAATTTATGATGATATTAAAATATAGTATTTTAGTTTATATTATCTAAAAATAAACTTAATCAACAATTTAATACATTTTTATTTTGGATTAAATGAATAGATGGTTATTGTATTCTTTTGATTTGAAATTTTCAATTACATTCACAAAATATTATTCATTGTATATTTTATTTTTTAAATTTTAATATTTTTATACAGATATTTCTAAACAATATTGAAAAATTGCATTTATCATCTGTAAAGTTTGCTTTCTTCTAACAAATAAATCGTTTGTTAGTTAAAATTTACTAAATTTGTTAATATTGATCAAAAAATTTAATAAAAATTGGTATTGATCCTCGATTTACTTATTATTGATTTATTGCAAGTCAAATAAATTTTTTCATACTAAACTATCTTTGTAACAGTAAAAATATGCCACCTCACATGTATTAATGCGTAAAAACATATGAGAGTAATTGATAGAATCGCATTTTGTGCTTATTTCATATAATATTTTAACTTATTTTGTGATTAAATGCTCTTAATTAAATATTATTTTGCAGCATTAGGACAAAAGAAATGGAAAATGAAGAAAAGCACCGAAATGAAAATTCAAACAAGATTCAAACTCAATTTTTGACAAGAGTTTGGAGCTTGGACTATCTCTGATGAAGGAAAAGTTTAACTAGGATTATAATTTTATCTTTATAAGTCTTTTAGTTCAATTAGAAATCTACTTCTAATCCTAGTAGAATTAGGTATCTAGCTATTATAAATAGGTGATGTAATGCACTTTAAGAGACAACTTTTGAATTCTTTTATTTTTCTACGCTTTTATAATATTTTCCTATTTTGTTTTTTATGTGTTCTTCCATTAGCATGTCTAGCTAGTCCTCTCATTCCGGTTGAAGACTTGGTAAACGTTTAAATCCAACGAGTTGTGAGATCTAATTTATGTTTTCTACTTTTATTCATATTTGTATTTCTGTTGTTCTCTGTGCTTTTATTACAAATAATCTGATTTATTGTCAAAAATATTTGCCTAGCCAATTGAACTTGCAAATTCGTAATTGTTTGTTTAATTCAATAACTAGTGGTAACATAGCATACTTGATTATATAGAAGTTTTCGATTATGTTGTGGGAATGCACAATTTAACTTAAATAAATCCTCGTAGTAATTTATTGGTTAGAATTGGGCCTTTTTAATTCTTAATGATGTTGGTAAATTAAATCTTGAGAACGTACTCAAGGTTGTTTATTGATTAGGGATTTAGTCAATGGACGTTCCTTGACTATCCACAAGGTAAGAAAATGTGAGGTTGTTAAGTCATACCAATGGCCATAACTAATTTATCTATCATGAATAATTGTTATCTTTGCATCTATGATCAACCGTGGAATTAAGCGTGATCCTGTCTTTGACTGGAATACTCTTCTCTTATATTTATCTCTTCTAATTTTATTAACTTTTTAGTTTTATTCTTCTTCACAATCAAAACTCGCCCTAATTATTTTCGTTTTTGAAGGAATTAATTCAAAACCAATCTCTGTGGATTCGATCCTACTCAATAATTTGATCATAGAAAAATTTATTGGACCTGCAATAAATCAATAACAACTAAATCGAGAGTAAATATAATTTTTTTTATTTTTTTTTTGTTAATATCAGCAAATTCAATGAATTATGATTAACTGAGGACTTATTCGTTAGATGAAAACAAATTTTAGGAGTGATAGATATAATTTTTCAAATTATAGAAAGAAGTGTAATTATATCAAACCTCAGTAGATTTGACACATACGTCAAAACATATTTCAAACTCGCAGGGTTATTGAAAATATGAAATTCTTTCCCATACAGATAAGTGTTTCCAAATATTTGAATACATGTATAATTGTTGCTAAAACTAAATTATACATCAGGTAATTTGACTTGTAGGTCCACCATCACTCCAACTCTATGTTGGTTATATTATAATTTTTATAAAAATTCGACTTGTGTCCCTCCAACTTTTAAAATTGATAAATTAGACCTCCAACTTTCTAAAATTTCACTTTAATCCACCAATAATTTAATATACTTAAATTTCAATCTATAATTTATTTATTGAGTAATTTAAATTTCTTAATACTTATTAATTAGTCCCATAACTATGTATAAAAATATGTTGAGGTTATACAAATCCAAGTCAAGCCAAGAAGTCAGGCTCCAGAACCTTGCTGGTCTCCAACTCTTTCCTATTGCCAAACTAATGAGGCAAAATCCATAAAAGCAGCCTAATCAGCAAGCCCGAGCACCAAATAGGAAGGCTGTCGTGTTAGCTATTCTACGCATCACGTGTCACGTTACTCTGAAAAAGGCACCAATTAGGATATCGTATCCAGCTGGAATGCAGTTGGAAGCAGCAAGTAACAGATTTTCCTATATATGCGGTTGACTACGTAAGACTCATTCAATTTTATTTCTCATAAGTCATTTACTGACTTAAATATTAAAGTGCTAATCACCGTCTTGCATATTAGCCCTTAGATAAATCTTAGGAGTTTGTAAAAAAATATCTTCGTTCAATTGTTGGACCTTGATACACATCACTATTTATTAAAATTTTAATTAGGTTAGTTGACAAAATATCATTGACTAAAATGGTCTTAACAAAATTTATTTTTCCAAATTACCATTTCTTTCAATTAATTAAATCTATCAATGACTTTTTATTGGCACACAAAAAAAATAAAAAAAGACTCATTTTATAAGAATTGATCAATTATTTAGTTTATTTTCTTTCTCTTTTGTTCCATTAAATAATAATAAAAAATTCAACTATGTGTAACCATCGACTCTATTTCCACATGCTAGTACTTTGATTAAATTTTTAAGGGCGAAATGAGGTGTGATACTATGAAATTATATGTTTTTATGTAACGACCAAATGAGGTGTGATACTATGAAATTATAATAAGCTACCGAAATATCCACATAGAAAGACAACATAATTTTAGAACCACGACAAGTATTGTGACTCTTAATAATTACAGTATTTTCATATTACTTAACCCTCTAAATCCACGAATTTATGATTTCCAAAGTTGTTCAAAATTGAGATACCACAATCATTAATATCAATCCATATAGAAATTACCGAAAAAGCACTCAAAAATCAAAATTGCAACTCATTAAATGCACAAAATCATCCGAACATTTTGTTTTGGCCTCAAGCAAAAAGGACCCTAAAGTAGATATTTCATTTTTCTTTATATAAATAAATGAAAATAAAGGAAGAAAGATAGCCGAGGGCCACACCATTTTGCAGCCACTTCAAGCTTCCAAATTTGCTTTAAGTCTTCCATTTGGCAACACTGAATCAACTCTCCTTAAAGTTGAGACAAACACACACACACACACACACACACTCCTCATTTCAATTATCTTCTTCTTTTTCTCGTTAAATTTAAAAAAAAAAAACAAACACAAAATTTTAAAATATTGTTTTCTTGGTTTTTCTTCCTTTGAGGTTAGGTTCTGAAATTTTTGCCCGTGAAGGTCTGTCCGAACTGCCAGTTAGAAGGGACAATGTTCCATGCAGTGGAGCTGCGATGGTCGCTGGCCTTAACGCGGAAAGAGAGCGACTGCCCCACCAGAACGGCGTTGGATTGCCAGTTCTGGCCCCAGTTGCGGCTCATTGCCATCCAACCCGTCCTCGACCCCTTCACCCACACCTTCATTATGTCCCCTGCACCCGCCACGTTGCTAATCAATACCAAGTTGAAGTAACGGAAGCCGTTGATTGTGAATCTGATCCCGCCCTTCTTGTGGCACGGCACCCTGCATTCAACAACAATATTTCTAGTGTGAAAAATCAAAAAATGTACCAAAAAGTCTCTCCTATTCAATCTGTTTCACACACCCCCATAGGCCTAACTATAAACTACTGATTTTTCCATTTTTGCTCAAGCATTTGAACAAGAAAAACTATAGACAAACATCGTATTACAAATATTATCATACTTGAATATAAATGTAATTAATCACTGTCTTTATACTATACACTAGCAGGGGAACTGACCGTCGATATGAGACGGGCACAATGCCAGCACGGTACTCGGCGATCTTGAGGAACATGGGCATAGCAAGGTCAAAGTGCGTGCGGGGCGGATTGCACCAGCCACCGTTGTCATTGGGCAGCGCATAGTTTGGCGGGCAGAAGTTGGTGGCAGTGATGAAGATGGAGGGGCTGCCAGGGTGGCACCACTGCGGCTCATCTCTGCATTTAATCTCGAAGCACGCACCGCAGCTGAACCCATTGTTGAAAAGCGCCGTGCTCAATGCCGCCGTGTTCACGCCGTATCCTTGGCTGTACAAGTTGCCGTACCCACAAGCACCCCCTGCCCATAACACAGCATATTCAAATCTATTATAATAAAAGTAGAAAAAAGCAAAACGTTGTGTAGTAAATTTGAATGAGTATGGTATAGTGCATACCCATGGTGCCGGAGGCATCACTTCCACCGTAGAAGGTGGCGTGGGCGGTCTGCCAAGCTCCACCGGTGTAGACACCAGGAATTCTACATTCGACATAACTCAGCAGCAGCAAGAGCAAAGCGGCAATGCAACTAAAACCCATTGTAGCCATATTGCCGAAGGGGGTGGGGGGCTTGTGAGTGATGATCAGTGTTTGAGAGCGGAGGCAGAGGCAGAAGGTGAAGTGCTACTTATTGGGGAGAGGAGAGAGGAGAGAGAAGCAGAGGAGAAGCGGAAATCATGAGACATCCCCCACGATTAATGCCTCCTGAACTAAGGCAAATATTGGCGGGGACTGTACTGTGTTGTTTGGACGGATTTGCCCCTGGGATGTTGATGAAGAAGAGCATTGGGATTGGAGGAAAGGGCAAAAATTGTAGGTAAAGGGGGCCCACATGTAATATGAAAGGGGTTTTGCCGCTTTGCTTGAATTGCAAGTTGTGCCCTCACCCATGGAATTGGAATCCAAAGCCATATCATTTCACACATTTTCCTTAATATTTTCTCACAAACCTAAAACATAATTAATCCTACACCAATATCACTATGTGTTAAATATTAATATTAAATAATTTTTATTTTTATTTTTATTTTTTAAATATGTCGATATTTCTAAATGGCTCTTCTTTCGAACAACTTCATTTTTTGGATAAGATGATAGTTTACGTAACATTATAGTGAGCGTTTAACAAAAGATTTTGGATTCTAATATCATTGCACTCGTTTACGAAAAATAAATAAATAAATGTTTCTCGTGCAGGAGTTTGCCAGTGAGGCGGGAGTCGCTAGAAAAAATATGATTTTCTGCTATGGTTAATTATTATATATAGTAAAAGAAAAAATATCATGACAAATACAAATTATTAGCCATTGTTTCCGCTAGTGTGACCAAAATATTAGCCATGACTAAAAATCATAGCAAAAATTAATTAAACTAAGTTCTTGCTTTGATTTTATTTAATCACAATCACCAGTAGTGATTTACCATGATGCTTAAGTCGTGATCATTTATAATGTAACGAAAACTCAAATTTTTTATAGTGGGAATTAAGATAATGATATTAAATAATAATAATCTCTAATAATTTAAACTTTTATATCAAATGTTGGTTTAACAATTCTCAAGAATATTTTGTGTTTTTTCACCTAATTAAAAAATTAGAAAAATAATTGAGAAAAATATGTTTCAAAAGTCGTGTTTAAATTCCATTAACGTGATCCAAATCTTTTCAAAGAAGTGCCACTATTTTTAATCTAATCTTCAAAGTTGTCAATAGGCGACTTGTGAGTCTACAACTAACATTTGAACTTTGATTAAAGCATAAAAAGCAACGCAAAATGCAGAAATTAGACAGTTTCCCACTACTGACACTACCTTTCCTGGGATTGATGAATGTCTGTTTAATTAATGGGGAGACAGCCTTGGTACCCATATCACATCTGTGCGTGTATTGTATGTGTTTTAATTTTAAATTATAATTTAATTTAATTATATTTATATTTTTTTCTTAATTTTACTGCTGAATTTTAATTTTTTTTAAAGAAAAATTTGATAAAACATAAAAAATATGTGATGCCGGACGAACGTTATTATACCAAAAAAATATAAAAATTTATATTATTATAAAAAAAATATAAAAATCGCATGTTGTGTCTTAATGATTAGGTCTAGTTCAATGAGATGAAAAGTCGTAAAATGCAAAAAGAACAATAAAATTGAAAGGAAAATGGAAGGCCAAAAGCGCATCACGAGTTTTTACCCGCCAAATTCAAAAACAGAAAACCAAAAGGAGAGACAGAAAGGAAAAGCAATCGCAATCACAAGGCTCAACGAACCGGGAATTGCTGCGCATTTGGTCCCACCCAACCGCATTCAGCGCTCCGCCTATCGCGCCGCGTATTGCCAATTCACCACAGCTCCAACCCATGTACCCTACAACGTCTATGAATTAATATTTTTTTTAAAAAATAATAAAATTTTTCGATCCCGACTTGAGCCTAAAGTCTAAATTAATTTTTATAAATTAATAAGATAATAATTTTTGGAAAGACCTTTATTTTATACTATGTGTACCAATTTTTTTTAGGAAAATATATTATATTTTATTAGTTACATTGTACACGAACATCATTCAGTGCAATGTAAATGTTGTATCCATGAAGAATAATGTAGGTACGTTGAATAAAAAAAAATTCTTTAAATTAATGAATTAATATTTTTTTAAATTAATAAAATTATGTGATACCGACATTAATAATTTACAATAATTTTAGTGTACACAAAAATGAATTGGAATTGTGGAATTTTCCTTTTTTCTGCCCATACAAACATTAGTGTTCAGTCGAGTCCTTGATAGCATGCAAAGTGGGACCTGGCCTGCCTTCTATGTGCAATAGAAAGAAAAGTGTTCTTATCAGTGAACAACATAGTCAACATTTCTTTTTCTAAAAATAAAGTTAGGGTTCTATGGATCATCAACTTTCTGACTCAGTGGGAACGTCAAAATTTTAACTATTTGGTGACTGATGCTGCAATTTCAGATACAAAAATTCTAGTGCTTTTAATATGGGTAAATTACAAAGATATCTCTTGAGGTTTCGTATGATTATGAATACCCCTCACGATCGTCTAATAATTATCCTGTTTCATTAGTATCCGTTAGGTTTCTATCCATTTTTTATGGTGAACTCACAAAAATGTTTTTGTGGACTAAAAATTATTATTTTATTTATTTTTTAAATCTTTTTATTAACTAAGTGGATAATTTATTTATAATTTTCCAAATTTTTTCATCCACTCCGACTGTTTTTTTTTTTTTTTTGTAAATTTGTATTTTTTTAAAAGAAATAATACAGTAAAGATGTTATTGACAATTTCATACCTCCATCCAATGATTATATAATTTCATCAAATATCAGGGGGTATCTGTAATTTTCAAACAACGAGGGGTATTTGTAATTTTTAAATAACGAGATATTCATAATTACGTCAAATTTCAGAAGAGATCGTAACCTCTTAATAAAGAGCTAAATTATTTTAAAATTTTCCTTTAGCTTCACTCTTGCGATCTAGTTCTTTTTTCTAAGTTTAATCAACTAGAGTTGTGTCTATTGATTAAAATCTCAATTAATAGCCTAATAATTAGAAACAATCATCGTACATGTGGTACAAATACCGTTATATTTTAAGAACAGTTTCTGCCAAGCCGTTCTTAGTTATTAGGAACACCGTCTATTAGGATAAAAGATCTTTCGTTCCATACCCGTTCCAAAATCTGATTCAAAATTATTCACCTACTAATTTGTGGTTCTAAACAATTAAAAAAATCGTTCCTAAAGTCTTTTTTTGTAGTACTTGAAGTGAACATAAATTAGTTCTATTTTTCATTTTTCCTGAACTGTGATTGTTCATTTTTCCTGAACTGTATACCAAACAAACGACAAATGTATGCAATTATCATATAATTGGTTCAAATTTCATCAAGGCAAAACCGAACTAAAATTTCCCAATTAATCACGTTTAGGAACTTAATTCCGATTATTGAAGAAATAATCATCTGAACTCCTCAAAATGCACAAGCATGCATGCTTCACACACACACACACACACACACTTGCATCTTCTTTAGCAAGCAATTTCATCCCTATAGCAATTGATAAAACCCTTTACACTAAGAACATAATTATTAGCTTATGTCCACTCTTTTTTGCCAAGTTTTCGAATCTTTCACTTAGTTTTGTTTCAGCTTTACGCATTAAGCAATGAAAAGAACAATCCCATGCTTCTTTACTAAAACAAATTGATGTCCGAATCATATTCATATCTTATGTATATATGTTCTCCTTTTTGTCACATAAATATTGCAAATTATCTCTACATTTCCTGAGATTAGATCTAAATACATAAAAATCTTTCTGTTTAATTTGCAGGTGCACCTCCTGAGGGGGCATCAGCGTAATGTACCTCAGATAATCTTTGGGTCAATTTTTGACATTGAATACTTATAATTACAATTACAAAGAACCGAGAATCTTTATATATTTGGACCTAACCTTAGAAGGTGTTTAGAATTTTTCTTCCCTAAGATTTGGTGTAATTACACATAGACTCCTTACGGTTTGAAAAATTATATTTAGTACCCCTGATATTTGTTTTTATCTAATAACTAGATCGATCTTCAGTTAAAATTCACCGAATTTGCTAATATTAATAAAAAAAAAATTGAATGAAAATTCATATTTACATCCGGTTGAATTATTACTCATTTTTTGTAGATTAAACAAATCTTTTCTGATTTAAATACTCTTATAAGGGTGAAGATATACCTCCTCACGTGCATTATCATATAAAGATTTATAAGCAGAGTTTAGTCAGAAAAAAATTGTTTGACCTGCAATAAGTTATATATTAATGAGTCATTCAGTGGTAAGTATAGATTTTCATTCAATTTTTTTTTCTCATATCAGCAAATTCGATAAATTATAATTAACGAAAGAATTTATTTATGAGATATAAACAAACACCAAAGTTATCATCCGCTTTAATTTGGACAATATTTAGATGAACGCATGCCCAAAAATGATTCCTGGTATCGACCAATCTTCACCCACTTTAGTTATAGAGAAAAAAAAAAAAAAAAAACATACTCGAATACTAACTAATATAACTACCTCGAACAAGATTTGTAAGAAAAAGAAGGTTTAAAGCAGCTGTGATATCATTGCTCATGGGACCCCTATCAGATCTTTACATGTAATCAAGGAAGCATAAAAAAATTATTTAAGATTATCACAAAGAGGAAATAATATTTTCCGTTCTATATTTTAGAGTTGATATCCTTTTAATCTCATTTACGATGAAATTTTTATTAACGGTCACATAAATTATAAAAAATTTTACTTTTACTCGTTTCATTATATTCCATTGGTATTTTGATGGAAAAGACTGCATGGCCGTTACAAAAGACTGAAGAGCTATCGACCACGCGACGTTTTCCGTCAAAATACTAATGGAATTTGATGAAATAATTAAAAGTGAGAAAACTTATGTGACCATGAATTAGAATATCATAACTTATTGAATGAAAAGCATACTGAACCTAAAAAACTGAATGAAAAATGCGATTTTTTCTCGTCGCAAATTTCTTTAGTTTACCATGTTACAATATTAGATATCGTGATTGGCATTTTACTTATGAGTTTCGTGATTTTATTTTATTCAAGCATTATAAGAACTTACTTTAGAATTAAAATGTAATATGTTAAAATGCTTTAAAAGTATTTTATGAAATATAAAAGTTATAAGATCTTTGAAATATGTTCGGCTGAATACGTCTTTATTATCTTTCTAAATGTTTCGACTCCTTAGGATTTAGTAGCGCTAACTACGAGGATGTGTCTAAATTTAGTAAGATATGTCACTGTAAATATATATAATTAGTAACATGTCTGCGGTGATCAATTTAGTGACGACACAGTACAGTTACAACACTTATATTTCATCTCTAGTTCATCAATGACGTCAACTTTTTGTCACTAATTCTTATTATTAATTTTTTTATAAAATAATAATCACTATTGAGACTTTAAAAATGAATTATTCCGAAAAATAAAAATTATAATAAGTGGCCATATTAAAATTATAATTCTTTTTGTTAGTGTTAATGAATGTGAGCAAATCACTTAAATTATAATTAATAATTTCTTGCGCTAAGTTTGAATAATATTTCAACTTCAAATGTTCACAAAATCAATTTTCCTTATGCTCAATTTATATCTATCTTTATTTACTTTTATTGGTAAATGAACTTTAATTTGTGGAATACAACCTAATAGGAACTTCAATCTTAGAAAATATTGAATTTTTTAAGTAGTTATAAGTACAATTTAATACATCGTCCACTACATTTAAACACAAATTAAATACTAAATTAATAATTCAAAATCAAATAATCATACATTAATCAATTGAAAATTAAAAATAATAATAATAATATATTATAAAAATAATTTAAAATTCATATTCATGAAACTCGAACGTATAATCTTTCCCGGTATTCGGCCTTGATCTAGCTTACTTGATTTTTAATCAGAACAATTAATCTTTTATGAGTTAAAAACTCTCTTTTGCCATTGGTCAAATTGGCCCTTCTTGCTGAAAACCCATTTTTTGGGTGCCAAAATGCTTGCCATCATCTCCGATGAATCACGCCTGCGTATACCACCATGAGCAATCGACATTAAAAATATATGATTTTTCAGTACGATTAATTATTATAGTCAAAAGAAGAAAATTATTATAAATACGAATCAATTACAATTTCGCAACGACCATAAGCCATTGTTTCTGCAGGTGTTGCCAAAACATTAGCCATGGCCTAAACCATGGCAAATGATTTGGGTATGTGTAAAAACCATGACGAATATTGATTAATTTTGATAAAAATTTTAAATTTCGCTTTAATTTACTTTAATTTTTAAGTCACGATCATTTATAATAAGGCGAAAATTCAATTTTTTTTAAGCGCGAAATGGGCAATTGTTGATCACAAACCAACATTATGCATCCCCCTTTGGAATCCCCTGTAAGAAAGACCCTTAATCCGTTAATCGTAACAGTACAACAACCACAAATAAATCAACACTATAGCCCCTTAAATATTTTATCATCATCGTTGGATGATCCGCACTTACATTTGGCTATTGCCGGTCTCCACCTCCATGCACGCTCACACCTTCGGGAGAAACCATGGACCGCGATAATGACATCACACAACACGTAACTAGCGTTAACTTCAATTCAACGGGTTAATTATATTTTATCATTCGAATTGTAATCAGTTTTACATTATGATATTTTTTTTTTTTTGCGTCAACTTATCATGTCAACTTTACAAAAATTTTGCATTTTGTCATTTATAAATATTTTTCCACAAGTTTTTTGTCGAAAAAACACCACATACAGTCACATATGATATTTATGGGAATATGATGTGATATTTTTTACATCTGCACAACATGTGATGTGTTTTCGACAAAAAAACAGCAAAAAAGGAGGTATATATGGTAAAGTGCAAATTTCACGAAGTTGAGATAGTAAATTGACACTCACAAAAAAAAAAAATTTAAATACCAAACTATAGAAAACAAACACAGTTTGAATGACAAAATATAATTTATCCTAATTCAGCAGTTGGCCAACACAAAACAGCCTCAACATGCATATATAGATGCATTTCCTACATACTACGGCTATTAAAAGTAAACAAGAATAGTTTAGGGGAAAAAAAATAATATATAAATTTTAACCACAAAATATAATAAATCATAAAAATTGAACTCCGTCAATTTTAGCCGAATGGCATTTTGGTTGAAGAAATTGATCAAATTATAGTCAAATAGTCAAATTTTTTATTAGGACTATTTTTAGAATATCATATGTTAAATTCGTCGGAACCCTATTGATGAAATTATTTGTAGATAAAACAAACCTAAAGGAGAGTAATCGTAATTTTTAATCAAACAAGAATGTATTTATAATTATGGAAAGCCTCATATGCATATATTCAAATTTCAGTTGCAAACTCTCTATAAAAATTTAAAAAAAAAAAATTGATCCCTGTTGTATTCCAAAGTTAGAAGATACAAGTGAAAGAATGAAGGTGAAGAGTGATTCCTGTTAAAACCCCCATCTCTTTAACACAATGTTAAAACCCCTTTATTCCACCCATCATTTACAGAAGGCCAGTCGTCTCCCCAAAGTCAGTGACAGACTAGGCAACAAATCAGTGAGTGTGAGAATGTTAAATGGAACTTAAATGACACATTTTTACAGTTTCACTGCTACACTTTCCTATACTTTACAGAGTTCAACAATCAGAGTGAGGCTCCCCTAGCACGACTTCCGCTGTGTGCTTCCCGTGTTGTTTCGACTGATGCTGCGACCAATATGAATGCGCTGATAAAACTCGGTTTAACAGCACATGTGGCACCGGCTCCCCCCTTCTTTGCTGAGGAGCAATGCTAGCTGTATGGACTAAGGTCTTCCATTTATCCTGTATAAATAACCAAGCCGAGTCACATGGCCGGAAAGATTTTGTTATTAATTTCCTTAATTAAATATCTCTATGAATCAAAGCCTATCCACAACAACCCATGTGACTGATTATTTGGCTCTTCTCATGAATTACAGATTCACTTAGCAATATTATATGCCTAAAGCATGTGCAGTTCAGAATACATAATACATCCCATCACACTATACTGAAAAGTTAGGTATTTTGGCTATATTGGAAAAAGAAACAAATCCATAAAGCTGAACAGCATGTTAGCAAAGTAGAAATTACGTATCTAAAACGAATCTCAAAGATAACACAACACACACCCTGGAATGGACAAAGAAAGTGACACAAACCCACATCCAATGCTAATTAATGGATATACCAGGAAATATTTCGCACCTTCAAGTCTACATATGTTCTATGATCTGCATTCTCAAAAGCAAGCATTTTAACATCACGCCACCTGCACACCAGAAAGGAACTAAACTGCTTAGTGAGCTGGATTTCAAAGAACAAGAAGATAAAAATGGCAAATAATCTCAGTAAACTATATTCCATATGAATACAAGTCCTGTTTTATGTCATTACCTTCCGGTTCCCAGCTTTTCAACTGCTTCCACCAGTGCTTCCACTTCTGCCACAGAGAAGGGTCTTCTAGTTCTACGCTGTGAAAGCTCAGATCGTTTGGGTTTCAGGTTTGCTGGAACTACTGCGAGTTCCTCCACATTCACTGGAGGCACTGGAACCAATGCTTTCGAGTCAGGAACTGCTCCATCCAACAGTGCATCACTTGGGGTCTTTGTAGAGCATATATATTTATTCTGGCCCACATCATCTAACTTAGCCAAAACCGGGGTATCAACTGAGGTGTTTGAGATTCCTGAAGCCATCATTGGTGTGGCAGGAGACCTAGAGAATAAGATATACAACCATTAAAAAATCTAGTCATTAAGATGAGTGTAAGCATTGAATACAGACTTGCCAAATTTAGTAGCAAAGAATTATCCCCCCCCCCCCCCCCCCCCCCCCCCCCCCCCCCCAAGCAGAACCTTTGTAGTATCAAATTTATACATATGGTTTTTGCCCTGCCCACATAGAAGCTGAAGCATTAGAGATTAACTCAGGTGATAGTATGCTAATATACCTTGGCAAGGTCCGATCTGCATCACATGACGATAACGCAGGAAGCTTTTTGGGAGTCAAGGAGGGGGAAACACGTGTAAAACTAGGCTCTAGTGTAAAACCAAGATTATCAAGGTTGCTACACTGAGAAATACCAGCCTGCTGCAATGTTCTACTATCATCTCTGACCTTCTTCCCCTGAAAAACCACCCCAACTCGTATTCCAGCTCCAAGAATAGTAGTAACTGCCTCCATCACAGTTCTCTGAAGAAACAAGATTCAGAAAACTAGGTACTTAACATCCATTTATTAGATTGATTAAGCATATTGGATAGGAGGAGCAAAGTCTCACGCACTATTATTATTATCTAAAATGCATGATAGCAAGATAGAAAGTGCTTGCAATAATTTGGATACAAATACAGATTGTACATCCATGACATAAAGGATCAATTGGTATACCGGACCAGAAAAATAAGAGAACAAACCTTCAAAGAACCAACAGTTGCAGTTTCAGGAACCTCAATGTAAAGTTCTGGCACCTTGAATGACTTAATGCTAAGTTTCACTGAGGGAAGAGATAACATCTAGTAACTTCTTTGCATGAAATAATACATTAAAGCTTTTAGCAAAGATATGTAATATGAAAAAATTTCTTATACCATGAGGATCCTTTGGCTTTGGATGACCTCTCACTGTGGCTGACACCCCATTATCTGCAAGATATTACAATAGCTATTCAGAAAATCTGCCAACACTGCTAACCGTAACTTTTTCAAATAACAAATATGATAGACGACCTCTATGCAAGACCATGGCCAAGTTACCCTTATCTCCCATCACCCCTTTCTCAGGCAAATTAGAGATGCTATCACTGCTGACATCCTGATCATAGGAAACCGCAAAGCTGTGATCAGATAATTTTCTTTTCTTCAGAGGTACTCGTTGAGATCTTTCTCGTGCATAAACATTCTTCCTGTATCGGTAGAAGGACTTCATGCCCTCACCTGAAAACAAAAACCATGCGACTGGTTATATCTGCAATAAATTGTCAGAAATGCAGCAAATTTAAGCTTATTAAATTCGGGTAGACATGCAATCACCACTTACTAGTGTTGTAAAGTTCACAATCCTTCAGTTTGGGAGCTCCTTTCCAATTCCAGTATTTGGAGGTCATCAGTTTCCTAATTCTACGGTGTCCAATACGTGGTTGTGGCCTAAAGGGCCTAATCCTGGTCCTGGATTTATTGCACCCAAAAGAATTTTCGTCATCATCTCTAATCCCTAACTTTACATCATTCCAGTGCTTCTGGAAGAAAGCACCAGCAACAGGTTCCCTGTACAAGGGTAACTGTACACTACTCTCTGAGTTATTCAGTACATCATTATTCACACATTCACCAATTGAATCCTTTACAGTGGATCTGTTGGCCATAGATAGATCACCAATCTGATTTTTTTCGTCCTCTGGTTGAACTTCTGGTTCACTCTCCACTTTATGGTTGAAACTGTCATCAAAACAGGCAGAGCCCCCTATTTTACAGGTAGTATTTCCATCTGAATTCTTCTCCTCACAGATTCCAAGCTTTATATCACAATCAATTTTCTTTACACGATCAGGACTTGCATGTACAGAAATGTGGTCAACAACATAATCATTTTCTGCTTGTGGAAGTGCCTTAAAGTTGGATAAGAGTTTGTGCTCCTGAAC
The DNA here is from genome assembly GCF_000512975.1 of Sesamum indicum. Lineage (NCBI taxonomy): Eukaryota > Viridiplantae > Streptophyta > Magnoliopsida > Lamiales > Pedaliaceae > Sesamum > Sesamum indicum. The sequence goes on along the minus strand of NC_026148.1, from coordinate 16,583,166 downwards.
ACAGATTTCTGGAACAAACGCACTCTCAGCAGAACTTCCACGGTCTAAGCTCTCTGATTTCAAAGCTGTATCATCTTTGGGCTGCACCTTCTCATCTCCATCTAGGCAAGCACCAACCTTCACTTTCCCTTCAGCTATATTACTGGAAGCAGAGCTTTCACTCTCCTCTAATAACTTGCCAGCTACAGCTGCAAGTAACTCAAAAGCACAAAGTTTGCTGTCTTCCACCAATTTCTTGCGTGGACCTCTCCTCTGGGATGACATACAAATATGAGGTGCTTGGTTATTTAGCAAATCATATGGATGGCGGAAATAACATTACTTATAAACATGGTTACCCTAATTGATCTAGGCGCTCTGGGAACAATGGGGGCTCGGTAGCCATTGAATCTGCAATCCAGCCTCTTCTTTGACACCATATCTTAGGTAGCATGCCAATATGAGATCATCAAGTGCAATAATGTTAAACTGTGAGGTCACCCTCAATCTACAAAAAAAGCAATTACAATAGAGCAATTCAGCAATAACCAAAAGGCAAGTCAAGGTAAGCATTGGAACCCAAAAAAGTCACTTAATACATAATGCTGCAGTAAAACGTTGACTGGCAGATATATCTGACATCAATTTTCACATTTTAAAATACAAAGAAATAAATAATCAGATAATGTCCTATTTTAAAAATCATTCTGAAAAATATATGATCTATGATTTTCAAAACTGATCATAATGGAGATACTGCAAAACCCAATTCTGAAACCCTTGTAGTGCAACATCATTTCCTCATTAAAAATAGAGCTTATAAAATAAGGGGTAAAATTAAAGACCATGAAGAAGTGAGATGAACAATCTGGGGGACAAAAATAATAGAACATAACAACGCTTCAACAAATTCTTTTATCGTCAAGAATCATTTTTTAAATCAAAGACTTGAAGATCATTGTCACCGAAATCTAATCTGATCACTTGCATCATAATCGATTAAGTCCTGGATAAGCCCTATTCGAAAATAACCCGTCGCTTAATAAGTAAATCAACAAGTCATAACACTTGATTTTCTACCATCCTTGCGCCTCAGAAAATCTCCATTCACAAAGCTCTCAAGGAACAACATCAAAAGATGCTTACAAAAATCATAAATTTCAAATTCACCAGATCCAGTTATGTGATTCTGAAGTCTGATCAACTAAAAGGCAAGAAAACACAAGAAATTTCCAACTTGAACATCATAATTTCTCCATCCAAAGGACACAAAAAGGTGCAGATAGCAAAAACTCACAACACTAAATCAACTACTTGGATTTAAATACAACTACCCTCTTTCTTTTTAACTTCAAATCAAAGCGATCAAACCAAAAATCACAGACTTCGGAAAAATTCGACCAGATCTCCGCAGGATCAACTAGAATTTCAAACAAAACACCCACAAACCGACAACCCAAAGCTCCAAAACAGCAAATTTGACACAATTCAGAACAAAAACAAGAACCCACCCAAATCCAAACAACAGAAACCAGAGAACCCAAAAAAATCTCACAGAATTACCTGAAAGATTGATTTGATTCGAAATCTACACCTGTACCTCTTTTCTGCCCCTCTTCTCCATAAAGATTCCAAACAAGAATTTCGAACCACTGTACTGGAAAGAAATAAAAACAAACAAAAATGAGAAATGGTTTGCGGACACACAATTCGGAAATCAAAAACCCAAAAACAAAAACAAAAGAAAAAAGAAAAAGAGCAGAGTTCTTACACAAAACCTCTCTGGGTTTGGGAGAAGCAACCAAACCAACCAACCAACCAACCAAAAGAAAGTACCAACTAACAAATGGAAAAACAACAGTGCTGCTAAAACCCCTCTCTCGGTTACTGTTTTACATACATGTATTGACCAGGAAACCGGTTCTCCCGGTCACAGGGGCAAAATCGTCCGGTAAAATAATCTCTAATTTCTTGTGGTGTGGGTAGGACTGAGAGATGGGGGCTTTGGAATTGGACCACTTCCTAGAAACTCTTCACCACCACCGCTATTATATCTATCTCTTAGATAGAATGCGCCACGTGGCACCACGTGAACATAGGAAATTCTAATTCCGGCTGAATTTGATAAAATCATATGTCAAGAGCAATACACTTATCGTGTAATTAATGTATAGTTCAAAAAAATAATTCACGATACATTTATTTTGTAATTGATTTGATTCTACCAAATTTAATTGTAGCAAAAAGTTTTCATAATTGAATTGTCTCAAATTTGTTTATTATTGTATTCAATTGATGTTGCTCTCATAAAATGAATGTTTTAGGTTGAAAGTTTGGCATAATGAAATAGCGACTTTACTATATTTTGGTAGCTTTTTTGTTATAACGACATCTTATTAAAGGGAAATATGCTTTTTTTGTTCTATAATTTCAGGGTGTGATACTTTTGGTCCACTTTATTTTTAATTTTATGGTTAATTTTGGTCTAATTTTTGCAAAAAAAATATTATTTTTGTTGAAAAAAAATAGGTTGTCTTGTGTGGATTACGTGTCTTTTCAGGGAAATTTTGGCTTTTTCCAATAGAATTCTGATAAAAAATTCTTTTTTTTTTTAATTATTTTTGTCAATTACAAAATTGAATTGAAGTGGACAATAAAATACCATACCACCACAATTACAGGACGAAAATATTTTTCTCTCTTACTAAAACTATTACCAAATTGTCTAGAAAATTTTATTTTATATAACTTTTTTAATTTGCACCAAATAAAATGTTACGTCAAATCGAATCCTTTGTGGTTATTCCAATAAAGGAATTTAATTGTCTACCTAAGTTTTTTTCTTTTTTTAAAAATTATTGAAAAATTGTTCAACTTAGTTATTGTAGCTCAGCTCATAACATACTGAAAATTAAGTTCAGTTTCTACCGAATCAAGTATTAATACATACACATAAATTGGGGAGTTGATCTGTGTACTCAAAGAAATATTGAAAATAAAAGTCAAGGCAATGTTTTTTTATATAGGCAAGCGTTTTGCATTGGTTACAGATGAGCACCTTGAGTGGCTTATAAGTCTTGAGATATCTTCTCTCTAGCAAAGTGTCGTTTCAGTATAATATCCGTGAAGCTACACAAAGCCAGAACGGAGAATACCTCGCGCAATGAGGTACCGATTAGGTTGCGGGCCATATCATTTGGCTTTGTCTGTAGGAACGAGGCAATGTGCCCCTTCCAAACCCCTCTTCTGTGGGATTGATGATGTAAACAAGCATCCCACATTGACTGCAGACAAGAACCTTGAGTAGCTTATAAGCCCGAAGGCCTACTCTCCCTAATTTGATGCATTTTCAGGACAATCTCGAGGAATCATATGAAACTAGAGCGAAAATATCTCGCCCAACAGATACAACATCATATATTTTAAAATAACACTCAATCGGCAGAATACTTAAACAAAACCTAAAAAATTCAAATTGGAAGAGAGGGAGAGAAAGCTTTCGTTGTGCTGTTGTGTTAGTGTATTTTGAAGTATAGAAATGAACTCTCTTCATTAGCCTCAAGGAGGCAGCAACATCGAATAACATTAGTGTTTTGACTGCCAGAAACATTTTAACGTTTCTATGGTTATAAATGTGTAATTTGAAAGAATCGGTATGGATGAGACTTGGCAAAAACGCAACAGAAGAATGAAAATAAATATATTTAAATTTTAAACTGAAAGGGAACTAGTCCTGTAATCCCGGGCATTCTGCACTGAACAAGCATAAAGGAAGCTTGAAATAAAATAAGTGGTTGTTATAACATAGAGTAACACAAATATAATCACGAAATTTTACTTTTTCGATTTGAAGACTTTCTTCAAACTTTTCTCCTCCAATAGTGTGCTCACGACAAGATGGTCTACGTCAAATCTTGCTAGAGGTAAAGTGTATGTAGTATAAGAGACTTGATTATACTATTAATTTAGTATATCAAACTCAAATAGATCTTGCTCTAACTTGAAACTAGTTCAAGAACAACAAGAATAGAGAGAAAAAAGAGGGAGAAAAGAGAGCTCAAGATGATAAGTGCGAGGGAGGAATGTTGTCTTTTGCATCATATATATACACACACACACAAGAGACATCCCATATATTTTTTGTATATACATACATGTATACATTGCATGTCAAGTCAAAAATAGGTACAATTTGTCTCCATAGTACACTACCTACTAGTACCACAAGTAGTCAAGCAATAACTCCCTCATCCTTACAACTTCATATATATATATGTATATCACATATAAATATATATATTCAGGCTAGGGCTATATATATATATCCAAATATATATATTCGAGCTAGGGCTACATAAATATATATATCCTATTTTGTTTAATTCAAAAATAAATTAAACACATAGGTTTGGGCCTCCATAAAATTAATTCAATCAATTCTTAAAAGCCCAAATGGAATTTATTTAATCTTATCAAATAAATCCTAGCTCATATCCCAATTAATTAATTCATCATATTGTGTTGAGCCTAACCCGATTTATTTAATCTCATTAAAATCAATACCCTAATTAATTAATTCTATTAATTAATTCATCCAGTTCAATTAAAATTGATCTTATCAACTTAATTAAACCTAAACCAAATTTAATTAATCTCATTGATTAAATCTTGGATTTCTTATCACATAGGTTCTCCCATTTAAAATATCATTTAATCTCTCGAACTAATTTAAACTCTTTAAATTAATCCACTCCTAGAATTAATTCATAACTAATTCTACTATTTCCTTGAGTGATAATTTGTGTGACTCTCTTGGTTCACTTTCAGAAGATTTGAGCTTGTGTTATCACATAATTTAAATGAAAAATATTTTAGAGCTAGATTAATTAAATCATATTTAATTAATTGCTTTCGATTAACACATAATTCGACAGCACCCATCACCATGGGTGGGATCTAGCAACGGTCTGTGGCACTAGAGAATAAGTGAAAGTGGTGTGAATCTTTAAGGCTACCAAGTACCATACGAGTGCGGTCCTTTCATCGGCCATTTTCCAGTTTTAGTCTAGGGTATAAAATTGGTTAGCGGTTCTCATCTGGACTAGACATTTATGTTTATATTATGGTTATGTTTCTCCACTTGATCAATATAGAAAAGGAATTTCCTATTTGATCACCCGTTGTGGCCACAAACTCCTGGGAGCACAACACACATCCGAACTTATAGGAGATTGCTATCATCTCATGATAGGCGATGGATCCTCTCTTTGAATTCACCAATGTTCATACACGTTCTGACTGAATTGGGCAAGACTTATAATAACCACATTAGAACATGATCATCTTTTACCAGACCCTAGATACAGTCGTCCTATATATGGGACTGCGTGGTCCTCAAGTCTTAAGACCAAACCTCATACTATCAGAGCTGAGGAGTTCAAAAGCCTCACAGGCTTTCATATGACGACTCCTCGTGAGTCAGTTCAGTCGATTTGATAATCTTTGTTAAGCACCCACTAAAATTGTATAGATAACATACGTCTGTCGCCTCTAAAACATGACACCCATCATATGGACGCAATATTTAGTGCAAGTTTCTCTCAATAGAATCCTCAATACTCATTCTCGGGGCTCTCGACTTAGAACATTTCAAATCCAACCCTCAGAAGTTGGTTTCATAATTGCCATAAAATGCGCAACCCAACTTTATTGGTTGATTAGTGATTTATGGGCATTGTTGTAATGTATGAAAATTACATAAGTAAGAATAACAAAGTAAGGCCAAATGAATATTTATTCTTATTCATTTAATTCAATATTACAAAATGAAAAAAAATTGCTTAAATAGATTACAAAATAGTCAATCTAATTGGATTTTTGGGCACCTATTCTAACGTTTGAATTCTGACATTTTAATATTTCTACGATTACAAATGTGGAATCAATAACTGACATTTTTTACTATTACAAAACGTTTGAATTTTGAAATTCAAATATTATGCTACAAAAAATATATATATTGAGACATATTCACCCTAATGCCACGTCCACACCCCAACTACTATGCAAATGGGATTTTTGCAAGTTCACTCACATTTTCAGTATCACTTCAAACACAAATTGAACCTTGAACTCAATATAAGAAACTACTTCTTCCAAAAGAGCTTTCTATGTGCGGCATGTTTTAACTTTTTCAAGTCCAACTCTATATATTCTTATCAAATTTCCATTGCATCCCTCATTTCAGTGTGGGATAAGTGCACATATAATCTAATAATCTATAAATTAACCTTATAATTAACATCTATCTTATTAGATTAATTTATTATTTAAAATTAATATTTTGCGATGCTAATTAACAAAAAATTTAAACTCGTGACATTTAAATACAAAGTAGAGATCGATTCAACTATTAGAACTGTTGTAGTGATGGTTTGAAAACGCCATTAATAATTTCTCAAGAGTTTTACAATTCTAGAAATTCTTGTGTAGTTAAATTTTATAAATTATTTTCGAACGAAGTAGATTGTTGTAGGTGTTGGAAAGAATGAATTTGCATCGACCGAAGTAGTATTTTATTTTTGGTCTCTTTCTCTCTTCAAGTATCTTTCCTAATATATCATCTGATTTAATTAGGGTTTAATTTAATTTAACCCCTATAATATGCAAAAATTAAAATCTCTTATAAAATTTTTAATATAAAAAATTCACTCTGAATTATGAATAAATTTTTTAAAAATAATGACTAACATGCCCCTCCTAATCAACTGGTCAGAATAGACCTATTAATATATAATTACTAATTTATAATATATATAATTTATAACTATTAAAATATATTTATATAATATATAATTATAATTTATAAAAAAAATATTATTTTAAAATAATAATCATAACCCACCCTAGGGGGAGGGGGCGAGCGAAGACGCCAAGGGGTGGGGATGAGGGTCATCGACGGTAGTGGTAGGGGGACTAAATTCTTTTTTTTTTTAATTATAATTTAAAATTTATTAATTTTTATTCCTGCTAAAATAATTCCAACTAATCTTTCAATTCATATCTAAGGCCATCTAGCATCAAAAACTCCTAAAAATTTGTCCAATTCGTCCGCCATGTCATATTTCTAGCCAAAAACTAAAATTTCAACAATAAAAAGACTATCTTTTATTATTTTTATAACTTACAGGACTAAACAAATAAAGAACATACTTATAGGACTCAACCTAATAGGGGGTAAAATTAAAGGATGAAAAAAATAATTTTTTCATATTTTCTATTTTTTTGTAAAATAAGCCGTTATAGCACACCGTCCCTATGTGGATATAATAAATAATTATTTATATTTCAAAATATATTATAAATAAGAATAAAATATATTAATCTATCCATCATATTTAAAAAAAAAGATATATTAATCAATCCGTCATATTTAAAAAAAAAGAAATAAATAAATAAAATTAATTTAAAAATATTGTCGACACAAAAAATATATATTAGCTAGTACACATAGGTACCATAGATCATATAGATAAGAAGAAGAATTTTGAGTATGGGTGGTTGAAAATATATAAAATTATTTTCGATAATTTAAAAATTAGTGTCACGATGTAAGTAACCGTTATTTGTGAGTGAAAATAAAATTTTCTTCTTTATATAGTCAGATTATAGATACACCTTTTAAATTATAGTTGTAATTATAAATACATCCTTACCCATATGCAAAATTTTACACAAACCTCATAGGATAAGCACTTTTTTTTTTATTATTTGTGTGATTAAACTAAATCTCATGGAATTTTAATATAATTTTCCCCATAATTTAAGACAAAAGAGTCTATATCTTATGTGATTACTCCAAGCAATTAGGTTCCACAATTGGAGTAATATTTAAGAGCAGAAAAGGTATAATATTAAGGAATCAATTATGATGTGTTCTTGATTTATCGTTTATATTTTTGAACTGTTTAATTAATTAAATTCATTTAAGTCAAGAGTTATAAGTTTTTCTCCGCCACCTTTTGCAATTTATTGTAAAGTAAACATAAAGTTTTTTTTTCCAAGCACCCCAACTTCAATTTTTTTCCATTTTTTACTTTTGTTTTCAAGCGTTTTCAATTTTCAATACAATGAAACTTATACAAACTAGAAAAAAATATTAATTAGCTATAATATTAACGACTATGGCTAAAAATTAAGATAAATAACTATTATTAATCACAGTTAAGTAAAATCATCCAAAAAACTAGTTTCTAATTTCCATTATGAAAAAGTATTTGCCATATCTAAAAGCCATGACAAATGTTTTCGCCACCTTGTAAACACCACAACCAATGATTGTCGTGTGACCGTAATCAATAACTATTTGATACGATTATTTATTATCCACGATGACAATTAATTATAATTAAATATTACATTTTTTGTAGTGATATAACTTTGTTTTAGATAGACATTAAAAAGGTAGGCGAGTTGCACTAGTTTTCGTGCCTCGTGACTTTTCAAATTTGACTTCCTCGTCTGTTTTGGTAACTCTCATATCAACACGTTTTTAAATGTTTAATTTTGAAGCAATATATAATTACTAGCACTCACAATTGTTTGGGGTCAAAGGGTTGGACTTGACTTTCAACTTTCAATTACAACAATGTTTTGTCCCATTACGTTAAGAGTTGGCTAAATTGTATACTACATCTTTATATTTTTACAATGTTTATATATAAGTCTTTGTAAAAGTTAAAATATCATTTTATTTTCTTATGTTTTTAAAAAAACAAGTGTAATGTGTTCTTGGTGAGAGGGTACTTTGCTTTTTTTTTTAAAAGTATATGGGGATAAAATAATATTTTATTTTTTTTATAGGATTTTATATGAATATTTCGAATAATATAAAGAGGTAATTTGTAATTCATCTTTAATAATTAAGTATGTTAGTAGACGATATTAAAGTTTTCAAATTTTAAATTTTCATAAAAAAAACAAATATTAAAGTTTCTTAAAGCGCAAGTACGAAACAATTCTTATGTGTTTTAGACAAGGTTATATGCTTACATGATGTGGAGTTGAAACTCCTTCTGACGTGCTTCAACCTATTTCAAATGGGCTTGAACTTTAAGTTATGAATTGGACTTGATTTAATCAAATTATGATTAAGCCCAACTAAAGTGCAATAGGCGTATAATTAATATAATTAATTTTAACTCAATTAAATCTAAAGGTTCATTTAATTCAATTAAATAAACTAAGTCGAACACTAATTAATTATTCAATTAATTAATTAAGTTAAATTTAATTAATTTAAAGGTGCTTTAGTTCAAAATTAATTAATTCTTGAGCTATCTATCAAATGATTTTTTCAAGAAATGATCCAATGATTTTATGACTTAGAATTTTCATGGGACAAATCTTTCAATTTTCTCTCTCATTTCATGCGACGAATCTTTCAATAAAATTCACATGTTGTATAAAAAAATTCTTGTCACTAAATACAACATATTTAGTGACAATCTTGTCACCAGATGTTACATATTTAGTGACAACTTGTGATAACTACAAATATTATCATTATTTTATGGTAATTTTACCTTTTTTTTGGACTAAAATATTCAAAATCATGTAAATTTATTGCATATTTAGCTAAAAAGGTTTTATATAGGATAAAGATGGGAAAATCAAGCTAAAAACGGAAATTGAAGACATCATAAAGGGAAGAAAAGATTTCAGACAATTTCGCCAGAGCTGACTAAACATGCTCACGCTCAGTGCTTCAGTCAACACTGATGAAGAACAGGAAAGATGCGATTTTCATAAGAGAAAAAGGAATGATTTGCTGAATTTTGGAAATGACCCCTTTAAATATGTGATTGATGTAATGAGATGATTTATTGACATTTTAAGAACCAATCATATACTTAACCCTCCCCCCATGTCTAGATTCGTAGGACACTTTTATTATAACTAAGGGGGTCTCTCAATTTATGAACATACTTTTGAATTCAATTGACAACTTTATTTTCAGATTCTCTCTTTAGTTTTAACTTATTGCCTAGAGTTAATGGAATGCCACTATCTAGTGTGTTCTTCCATTAACATATCCGGCTATTTTCAATTATTTTCTGATTAAGGTTAAGGTAATTGCTTGATTCGTAAATTGTTGTGAGATCTAATCTGCGCTTTTTACACTTGTTAAACAAGTATTCATGTTGTTCTCTGTGCGCTTATTACAATCATCTAATTCATGAATAACGTGGCCAATTGTTCATTATCAAGAAGGTTTGCTTAGCTAATTGAACTTTACAAATCTGTGTAATTGTTTGTTTAGTTCAATACTCAGTAGCAACGTAGCATAATTAATTATGTCAAAGTAGTTAGCTATATTATGGGAATGTATGATCTAATTTAAACAGATTATCCTCGTAGGAATTTATTAATTGGAATCAGGTCGTTCTAATTTTTAATGTTGTTAATAGATGAAATCTTGTGGACGTTCCCAGGGTTGTCCATTGATTAGGGATCTAGTCAAGGTTGTATCTCGGCTGACGAAAAAGTAAGAAAAGGTGAGGTCGTTAGGCTGTATCAATAATCATAACTGAATTATTTGTTTGAACAAGTGTTGTATTTGCATCGATGATCAACCTACGGAATCAAGCATGAACTTGACCTGATAAGGGATGGCTCAAATTGAACACGGATGGGGCCTCAAAAGGAAATCCAGGCGTTGCAGGAGCAGGAGGCATCATCAGAAATCATCTAGGTCAGACCGTCTTTGCATTCCAAGAACATCTTGGTCTCATGACCAACACAGCGGTAGAACTTAATGCTATATATAGAGGTGTTAAATTGTGCATTGATAACAACATTAGGAAAATTTGGGTGGAAACAGATGCCAACATCACCATCAAGCTTATTTCCTCTCCCCCGCAAGGGCCATGGCACCTTCAAAACTTGCTGCAACAAATTAGAGAGCTTCTATCCCAAATTGAGTTCAAGATATCACACACCTTTAGAGAGGGTAATCAAGTGGCCGATTATTTTGCTAACCAAGCATGTTTCAGCCAACATCTTACTATTTTTTCCCCTGATAATATCACTAGTATTCCTAAAGGTTTGATTAGACTTGACGCCTGCTCCTTGCCTGCTATTAGAATCAGAAGTACTAGTACCTTTAATTTCAGTTAAAATATTTTTTGCTGAAATTAGGGGTACTTCATTACTGATTAGTTCTTTGCTGATACTTGTTGTCCTATCTGAGCTTTTCTGTGTTGTTTTTGTGATTGCACCTATATGGGTTCCTTGGAGGTTACTCATCCATATGGTTGACGTTGGGACCAATATTTCTCTAGTTACCTTTTGGTTTTGTCACTTCTGTTGATCTCCTTTATCTAGTTGTTTGCTGTTATATCTTTTGCAGGTCTTATGAACCCCTTTCACAGGTTCAAAGGCTGCCAGCCATATAAACATAATCTCAATATTAATACTTATGTTCATCATTTATCCTTTTGGAACATTACACACACTCTGGCTTGGCCTTTTTGTACAGATTTATTTGCAGGTGCTGTACGATCCACGACGTAGTGGGATAACAAAAATCTTTTTGACTCGCCATAATTTTTCTACGACACCTGTTCGGGTCTTTTATTGTAAGGGCGTAGTACTCTTTGTTTATTGTTGCTCTATTCGTAAGGAAGTAGTACTTCTTGTTTATGGCTTTACTAGAAATTCTAGAGAGGTAACTCTCCCCGCTGTAACTATTTTGTGTGTTTTAATATAGAAGGATTGGGGACTCCGAAAAGCTCCCCCCACCTCTAGGTGGTTTTTGGAAAAAAAAAAAAAAAAGCATGAACTTGATCTTAATCGAAAAAATTTCCTCTCATATCTCCATCCTCTAATTTTAATAGCTTTCAATTTAATTTTTTTTA
>NC_026148.1:16552713-16571241 GCF_000512975.1 Sesamum indicum | reverse complement strand
CTTTTTAATCTTGAAATTAGCTTAGTACCAGTCCCTGTAGAATTGATCCTACTCACACTTTCTACAAAGTGTTAGTAGGAATTATTTTTTGTGGTTTTGACACCCATCAGTTATGCAGCGATAAGATTTCTACATTTTAATGGGGATTCATATTGTCACTAATTCAAAGTCATTTAAATAGTCACTCAAAACTAAGAACTACAGTGACACGAGCTTTTTGTTGTTCATACGAGGGACAACTTATATATTGTCACAAAAATTTGGATCTTGTCAATAATAAAATTTAGTGATAATAATTTTTATAATACCTATATCACTAATAAAAAGTTGATACATAACATGGGTTAGACACTAGTAAACTCTATAATATGACATGAAAGGAAGAATATTCATGCACCCCAAAATGACAAGTCAAATGATCTTTTTCTATATATGATTTAGGTTGAGTCTCTTCATTCGGATAGAGTTATCTTTGATTGGATATAAATAATTCCCTTTTCTTTTTTCTTTCTTTCCTTGGACCACAAGTTTTAAGAACTTTCAAACCCTTCTAGATTATATATATATATATATATATATATATAAATCTTAATTCCTTAAGCAACTCACCACCATGCAGCTCATGTGAAAATATTATTACTATGTACCTGCATGGACAAGTAGCAACTTTTTTTTTTCTTTTTCGAAATTAAGAGTCTTTCTGATTTTATTTTATTGGTCATGAGATTCTCACTTTTAGTTTCGTAATTTCTAAAAACTAGCATTTTTGATCCATGACACTTTTCCATTACATATGTTAACGGAAAATAGCAAGTGTTTGGTTGAACCTTTATACTTTTGATTCAATATGTTACGGAATTCTCATTTTTGATCCCATAATTTTCAGAAAGTATTGCTTTTGGTCCATGTACTTAACGGCTGTATATATGGTCTTTTCCGTTAAATATTTAACAGAATTAAAAGTGTCATGGAACAAAAACTGTTATTTTTTTAAAAATATGGGACCAAAAGTGAATGGAATAAAAAATATATGACGAAAAATATTATTTCCTCTATCTCCATCCTATAAATAATATTTGATTTTTTTTTTCTACGAAAAATAATAAAAACCAATATTCTAGTGTCCACTAACTTAATGTAATACACCCCCCTAAAAAAAATGTTCATTGTAACTAAAGATGATACAATGCCATTGCAACTAATTATACAGAAGGAAGCACTCACAGCGGCAACAACTATTCACGATTTTTATTGCAGTATAAGAACGCAACAGCGTAGTGTTTTGATGCAGTAAGCAAAGTTAGATATGAAATACAGCTAAATTTAAATTTTACAAAGAAGCAAATAACAATAGAATCATATTTACTAAGTTGCTGTAGGTTTTTTTTTTTTTTGTAATTCTATAAAATTATTAATTTATAATAGTGAAGCGACCATAAATTTATATAAGGGTTTTTTAAAAAATTATTATCTTATTAATTTATTTAAATTACTAATTTAGATCTCGGGCCCAAATCGAAATCGAAAAAAATTATTATTTTATTGAGTATTAAATTTCTTTATCAATTTTTTTTTTCTCTACACCTCACATTATAATTTTTATATATATTAATTAGTTTTTTGAAAGGAAACCAAATATTTGTTTGTAAATGGATAAACATTTGATGGTCGTCGGTCAACCCAAAATTTCCACCGCAGCCTTTACATTTGGAATATTCAATACCTAATTAAGATTGTCGGGTGCAGATCTTCCGTTAGATTTTGTGTTATATATTTATTTGAAAAATAAAATAAAATAAATTATAATTTAAATACAAGATCAAAATTTAATATAAAATTCTTATTTAAATTAAATTTAGTTGAATCAAATCAATTACAGAGTAAATATGATACATTTATTGGTCATTGTTTTTAAACTATATATCAATCATACAACAAGAGTATTGCACTTATCGTATAATTAAGGGACAGTTACACTCTTCTCCTTTGAAATTTGGTGTGATTACACATAAACCCTATGTGATTTAAAAAATTACATTTAATATTACACTGAGGTTTGTTTGTCTAACAAAGAAGTCCATGTTAGTAAAAAATTATCGAATTTATTTTAATTTTTACTAATGGATAAAAATTTATATTTAACCCGTTTGATTTATTTCTCACTTATTGAGCGTGAAATAAATTTATTTTTATACATCTTCACACGTTAATTCATGTGAAAATATATGTTTTCGCTGTTATAAGAATAGTTTAATAAAAAAATCCAATACTGGTTAAAGTTTAGCCGTGAGCTATTGTCACGTGTGGACTGTGACAAGATGAAGATTACCATGCTCTCTCTCTCTCTATCATCAGAAACCTCCGTTTTTTTAATGCTGAGAAAACGCAGACCCATCTTCAGCAAATCTTCAATGCGCTCTCTCTCTCTCTCTCTCTCCCCAAGAGTTCTTTGAAGGTATATTTCTTTGACCTACAAGTAGCTACTTATGATAGCAGCGTAAAAAATGTGCATATATATAATTTTTTTATGTGTCTGTAAGCAGCGTCGTTGTGTTTTCTTGTGAAATGGGATTTTTGAGGTTTTAAGATTTCAAATGCATATCTATGGCTAGTTGTTTCTAAAGATTTTCTGCTCGCCATATGTGGTTTAAGCCTCTGAATATTAGATATATGCTTGTCTTGGCTTTATTTCCTGTTGGAAGTTTGATATTCATGAGTTCAAGGTTCATTTTACTGATTGATTTCTTGTTTTATGCATATTCCTGTGGTTATTTCAGTGTTTCTGCTTCTGGATTTTGAATTTTGATATTCGAAAGCTTGTATCTTGAAAAGTTTGGATCAGTCAGCAGCAGTACAGGTGATAAGAGAAGTTGAGGGAGGCGATTCTCTGATATGAGAGTAGTTTCTATCTTCAATTCTTATTGCAAACTAGATGGTCATGGATCAGTACTTTAGCAGTTGAGTGGGACAATGTCTAGAATCAAATTTAACAACAAAGCTGTCCCTGTATCGCCGGATCCTAACATGATTGAATATTTGAGAGTTAGTGATAGGTTTTTGGATAGGAATGTCGTTGATAATATGCCAGTTTCTAGCCAGTTCAGTTTTGATGCCCGAGGTCCGTCGTCAGAAGGCGAGTATCCTGTGGATTTTGATTTTAGTGATGTGGTGCTCAAGTACATAAACCATATTCTCATGGAAGAGGAAGTGGAAGACAAAACCTGCATGTTTCAAGAGTCTGCAGCTCTTCAAGCTGCAGAAAAATCATTCTATGAGGTACTTGGAGAACAATATCCTGCCTCCACAGATTATCAGCTGTTGCCAAATTTAGATCTGAATACTGAAAGCCCTGATGATAAGTTCTCTGGAGAATTGAAAAGTTATTGTGGTTCTGGTGATATGGGAGCTCTGTGTACGGATTGGCATACTGATCCCTACTACGATCGAATTGGCGGGCATCATGTTACTGGTAATTTAGTCTCACAATCTGTTTCTCTGTCATCTTATAGTTCATCAAGTAATGACACCATCATTGATGGCCCGATCGATTCTCCTGTGAGTACTCTTAAAGTTCCTCATATATTTGGAGGTAATGAGTCAGCTATGCAATTTAAGAAGGGCGTTGAAGAAGCAAGGAAATTTCTTCCTAGTGGTAGTAAATTAATTGTTGATATGAAGTATGATAAGTCAGTGGAAAAGAAGCAAAAAGAAGGCCGTACCAGTATGGTCGTTAAGGTGGAAAAGAACATTAATAATGACGAGTCTTCCGATTTATCACGGGGAAAGAAGAATCCATATCATGAGAGCATGGGGCTGCAAGACGAACGGAGCAGCAAGCAATCCGCCACTTATTCTGAATCAACTGTGACTCCAGAAATGTTTGATAAGGTGCTTCTATGCAGCGGAGGGAGAAATGAATCTGCCCTTCGCAAAGAACTGAGTGAAGTAAGTAAACTCACTCCACAGATTGCTTATTTAAAGGGATCTAGTGGTGGGAAAACCCGTGTTAAGAAACAGGGAGGAAAAAGGAATGTGGTTGATTTGAGAACCCTATTGACCCTTTGTGCACAAGCTGTTGCAGCTGATGACCGTAGGACCGCAAATGAGTTTCTTAAGCAGATTAGACAGCATGCAACTCCAACTGGAGATGGAATGCAGAGACTTGCCCATTACTTTGCCGATGGTCTTGTGGCACGTATGGCTGGATCTGGGACTCAGATATATACATCCCTAATTAATATGCCTACATCTGCTGCTGACGTCTTGAAGGCCTACCATATATATCTTGCTACCTGTCCATTTAGAAAGATCTCTAATTTCTTTGCAAATAAGACCATTATGAATCTGTCTGCGAAAGTCACAAGGCTCCATATTATTGATTTTGGCATTCTCTATGGTTTCCAGTGGCCTTGCTTTCTACAACGTCTCTCTTCTAGACCTGGCGGACCGCCCAAACTTCGTATTACTGGTATCGATCTTCCATGTCCAGGTTTCCGACCATCAGAAAGGGTTGAAGAGACTGGGAGGCGCTTGGCTAGATATGCTGAGACTTTTAAAGTTCCATTTGAGTTCAATGCTATAGCTCAGAAGTGGGAAACAATTACTCTAGAAGATCTTAAGATCAACACGGATGAGTTGCTTGTTGTGAACTGTCTTTACAGATTTAGGAATCTACTAGATGAAACTGTGATGGTGAACAGTCCAAGAAACATTGTTCTAAACCTTATCAGAAAGATGAACCCTGCTGTTTTTGTTCTGGGAATTGTGAATGGTTCCTATAATGCCCCCTTTTTCATTACAAGATTTCGTGAGGCGCTGTTTCATTATTCTTCCTTATTTGACATGCTTGAGGCCATTATTCCCCGAGAAATTCATGAGAGAATGCTTCTTGAGAGAATAGTATTCGGCCGGGAAGCAATGAATGTAATTGCTTGTGAAGCAGCTGAAAGGATTGAGAGACCAGAGACATACAAGCAGTGGCAGGCTCGGAACATGAGGGCTCGGTTTGAGCAGCTTCCTCTGGACAAGGAGATTATGAAAATGGCAAGAAACAGAGTCGAATCATCCTATCACAAGGATTTTGTGATAGATGAAGATGGCCACTGGATGTTGCAGGGTTGGAAGGGGCGTATTGTTTACGCACTTTCTTCTTGGAGGCCTGCATACTGAAATTCATCGATGACACCTTCAGAAAGGCCAAATCGCTGGTTACTGATCATGCTGTCTTCTGCATCAATTGCAGAATATCAATATGTTTCTTTTGTTAATAGCAAGGTATGGATCCATCTACATGCAATGTTTTCTTTTTGGCTAAAACCTATAATGCGTTTTTAGTCAAATTGAGCATTTTATAGAGAGCTTTACATGAACAATTATTAATGTTTGTAAGATGCTTCTTCAGCTGTTTATTGGAATCAGAATTGCTCCTGCTTAGGCAGTTCTTGTGCTTTTCAATCTGGCTGAAGAATGTCAAGTGGACTAGCAACACATAGCCCCGAAAACAATTGTGCCATCGCTCCACTGGGCCAATAGACATGCATGCTTGAACAATTCGGAGGTATGACAAGGTTGATCTTTCCTCAATACAAACATCACTACGTAGTTAACGACAATCTGTTGAAGAAGGATACTAGAAATGGTTGTGTGGTATAGGCTAGTTGCGAAGGGGCAGACAACCCTACTTAGCTTTAATTCCCTGCATCATCAACAGGTCGATTAAGCAAACGGCAATTCGTTTCCCATGATATGGATTTTACTTAGATGCTAGGGGTCATACGAGCTATGCGCCCTTAAGATTAGTCAAATATAACTATCTCGGCTCATTAAAACTCATACCACTGATGTGAAGGGATGTTTGTATTATACATTTGCTCATCATATTTGTTACTTCTGTCTAACTGAAGATCAATTGGCTGTTTGGTATTTACTTATCACAAGATTTAGGTTTGTTAACTTTCTATGGTGTTCTTAGTAGGGTGTTTTTTCTGTCATATGCCTGGAGGTACCGCAGAATCGAGAGAAACTGCTACATATGCAGTCTTTTGTCCAAGACCATAATGGCAGGGGAGAAAGTGTTGTTTTCTTTCCCTCTGTACTCTATTATCAACATCAATTATACGCTGTCTATCTTCTTTTAATTGGCATTTGTAAAGATAATTTGTATTTTAATTCTATTTTACTCAAGAATTTAGCATTGTGCCGGATGACTTGCACTTGGGCGACATCGTGGGAGACAAGGCGGCAACGTCGCTTCGCCCCCTTTTGATGGGGTGACCGCCATCACTCCCTTCTGCTAAGACGGCGTCGGCATTGCCCCCTTTGCGTCCAGATTCTCCTATCGCTCTTCGTATTATATATATATATATATTGTACTATTTGAATAGCATATATATATATATATATAATTGTATATATGTATAAATTATATTTTTTTAATTATTTAAAATTTGGACCATTCAGTTTTTAATTATTGAAGATCAAAGGCTATCATAACAAGACTATATTAGGGAATTTTGTAAAAAATTTAACACCGTTAACATCACATGACGGAAGGAGAGAGTGTGCATAATTTTTAAAAGCACGGTGATTTTTTGTTAATTCTTTTAACACAGGTTTTCAATTGAATATTTAAAATATAGGGAGTGTTTAATGCAATTTATCCTAATTTTTATCTCAACTTTTACAAACAATTGTTTTATTATTGATTGCAAAAAAAGTTTTAGAATTATATTTTTTTATTTGCAAAAACTTCAAAATAAATTGCCAAACTGTAGAATTGTCTAATACACTTGGGGAAATTCTTTCACTATTCAAAAGATGTTGAGTTATATTTTCCCTTTATAACGTTTGGGATTTGTACAAAATTTTCACATGGGAAAATCGGATAAAACCCCTTTGTGTTATCAAAATTCGACTAAAAACCTCTTAATATTTTTTAAAATATTGCACATACTCCTCCTCTATTAATTGTCTTTAACGGCGTTGATTTTATTTTTTGATTTGTCCCTTATGCACTTGTTTTTATAGCCATTGATCGTTTTTAGTGAAAAATAAACGGCCTAAATTTTAAATAAATTTGTAAAACATATTTTGGCATTTATATTTATACACAATTATATATAAAACAAAAATATTATAATATATAATATAAATGCAAATATAAAATAATATATATATATATAATGGAGGTGGCGACAAATCGGTCGCTCTAGGCGGCGACACCATCCAGCCCACCCAGACGTCGCAGAGAGGCGGCGGAGTGGCTGGCGAGTTTTTGGGGGAACGCATTTTGACAATACTTGGGACGTCTTTGCAACAATGATTTTTGGTAGAACTATAACTATTCCCAAAATGATCTTATAGAACTCCACAATTAGATATTGTGATTCTATAAGAGGTTTTAAAAATGAGAATTTGGCGAACACCCGAAATGGTATAAATCATAAACGTGACACGAGTGAACAAACATTGCCTAGTTATGATCTCCCCCAGCACTCAAATTTAAAAGAGAGCATAATAACAATAAAATTGCCAATGCCACAGAAGGGATTCAATATATGTGCAAAGCCAGCAGTGAAAATGCCACACAAGGATTCACTATATGTGCAAAGCCAGCTGCAATAGTATCTAAAGTTTCATCAATAGAAGCCCTAATATAATATATGCATGCAATTTAATTTTTAATGCCACAAGATGTTAGCAAAACATATTCCGTTGCAGCCAAGGCCGAAGATCAAATTGTGTACCTCAGTTGATAACTCTGAAGCCAATCTTCACCTTTTTCATAATAGTCCATCCTACTGAAGGTTTGCTGGGGAAATTGCATGGCAGCAGCATAGGTGGAAGCTCCACGCCAAGCATCAAGAATCGGGTCTGAGGCTTTGTAAATTTTTATAGGCGTTCCACATGGACGAATCATTCGAATCCCAGCTTCTAAGCGCTCACTCATGCCTGGGAAGAGGCAGCTTCCACCAATCAGTAGGATTGAACTGGTTATTTTTTCTTCCAGGCCTTGGCCTTTCAACGGCAACCTCCTTATCGAGATGCCAGCCATCTCATCCAACCCTGCCTGGTCAATGCCGATCAAATTGGGATTGAACAAAATTTCAGGACAGCGGAATCTTTCTACACCAAGTATAATCTGGAAATCTTCCTTGGTCAGAGGACGAAAACGAGGGGGTTCTGCTGAAGAGGACCCTGACTCTGATTTGAAAATAAAGGTTGGGTCGATTTCCTGTACGAGAAGTAATTGATATCTAAGCTATCCATCAGATCAGGAATTAAAGAAAATGGTGCCAAATCATGTACAGTGATAACTCACCTGGAGTCTAGAGGAGATGCGAGCTAACTCTGCTTCATCTGGATCTGGCTTATCATCATCATCATCATCATTATCCTTACTCATGAGCTTGTAGAGCTGCCAATCTTCATCCTTTGCACCAAAAGTGTCCTCTCCCTTTCCCCGGTCAAAGGCCGCTGTAGTCAAGAGACGCATCCTCTCTCTCTGGGAGGGATTCAACCTCTCCCCACGACCAACACCTCCAGATGCATTGTGATTTCCATTAGTCTGCCCACCATTCGTCTTTAATTTCTTTCGCTGCTCTACTTTCTCAGAGAGATCTCTGTGCTTTGCACGCAACTCCTCCAAATATCGCTCCGGATTCTCTCTATATTCGGAAAAGAAAGACAGCATCAAGAAAAAGAGACAATAGAAGCCAAAATAAGATTAAGGGAGATGACTGATTTTCTTTATCTTCTTTAAAACAAATTCAGTCCAATGTTACAAATTGTAGCATCATGAACATACAAGCGTCTTTCTTCCTCCAGCTTCCTTTGTCTTTCTCTTTCTAATTCCTCTTCGATCTGTTTCTGTTTTTTTAGCTGCCGAGCCTCAGACGTGGATTTGATAAATAACTGTTTCCTCTTTTGCTTAAGCTGTAGATATAGGGAATTTGAGATGTCACAAAAACCAGCATAATAGAATTTCATGTAAAGATCAACTGCTTTCACCAATAGCACACAGGTTTGAGATAAGACGCAATTATGCAAATCAAACTTAGAACGCAAAACACAAAAAGGGGACCAATTTTAAGAAGGAACATTGAAACCACATAAAACAGGAACCTGTTCTGGTGTGAGCATCTCATCAGGCACATTAATCAAATTGTATTTTTCAGTAGATGAAGGATCCATCTTCTCAACACTTTCAACAGGTTCCCCCTTCGCTTTACGTAAAGATTGTGTTGCCTTTGCAAGGGCAGATTCTACATCATGCTTTGAGATATATACAGTCTTTGCAAGGATCAAGGGAATATCATTTTCTGTCGCGTGTCTGAGCCTCTGTAACAGCATTTCCAAGTCTCTTATTTCATTTTCAAGATCATTTATTCTGTTAGACCTCTTAGCTTCAGCCATCTCCCTTAATCTTTGCCCTTGCTTCTCTTTTAAAGCTGCCTTTCTAGCAATTTCTTCCTCTGATGGGACCTCCTCCATTGGTGAGGGAGTCCAAGGAAGCTGCCAACACCTCGTCTTTTCTTCGGCTTTCTTGTCCCCTTTCTAAGACAATACGTAAATGATTACTTTCTGGTGTACATGGGTGCCTGTGCATGAACAAGACAGAGGGAGAGTTTGAGTGGCTCAACTACAGAAACAGATACCTGAAACAGTCGAACTTCAGCTGCATAATCGGGTGCTATGTAACAGTGTTCCATCTTCAGGTCTTCAACTTTCTCCCAAGTAAGCTTAGACCTTATTTAGATTTTATTAGTCCAAGCCTCATTCAATCAAATGTTTTCTGTTTGTCCATCCAAATAGAGTTTATCATGCTTACATATGATGAGGGTATTTAAGTGAAAGAAGCTGCTTTAGATAATCAGTGACGTGATATCCACCAACATTAGTCCGGCAGCATGCATCATACACTGGTTCTCCATTCAAAAACTGAAATTGGAACGAATAGCCAATAAAATCATTGTTAGTTGTTTCAAACTGAGCAAACACTGCATTTAAGTAATGATTACTCAAAAACTTGAGCATGTCAAACTGGGTATCTGATTACATAGTGGATGTAATTCAGTTAGTGTAGTCAAACAACTAACCTGGTATAGATAAGCTAATACAGAATTATATGTTAAAGAGGACAAGCAAGATATTTCCACTGATTTACCTTGTCTCAGTAAATCCTATGCTGTATTACATACTCTCTCACATGTGTATCATTAATTATTACAATACCAAGTTTCGCTATTGTCTCAGAAGTTAAATATTTAAGTTAAACGAAATTATGGAAGTGTTGATGGTAAACAAATGAAATAGCAGAACATTTGCACGTGCGTGGAGAGCCGAGAAGGGGGTTGGGGGGTTGGGGTTGATGTGTAGGTTGGCAGGGAAGACATGCCGCGGCCCAAGCCAACTCCATGCTTGCCCCATGTGCCAGGGAGAAGGGCCAAAGACTGGCATGAAAGGTGAATTTTCATTCAACCAACATTATATCCACATGTTATAGTTTATATTAGAAATATTTTAGGGCAGACAAATTCTTTTTGCAGACCAAACTCTGCCAGCAAAGGAGGTAAGTGCAATCCACATTGGATAATAGGTTGATACAATTAAATTTCTTCCTTTCTCCTCAATCATTCTCCGCGAATTCACAATCTACCTTGAGTTTGGCTGCAAGTTCAAAGTTCAGACTGAACAGAAACTGAAAAATCCGTATATACCAAATCCACACCAAAAAATTCTGTTCAACATTCAGTTTTCATATTTTTGAAAATTTGATTCAGTTTGATTTCAGTTTTTAGGTTCAGCTTACTGAGCCGTCCTCAATAACGAAATATTATTTCTATATATTTTAAGAATTGATTTTTATATACATTTTTTTATGTTTATTAATTATTTTTATACTATTTTTTATTATTTCACTTATCAAAAATTAAAAAAAAAATAAAAGGGTAATGATTATTTTAAATATTTGATGTTTAACTATTTTTAATTTTTTCAAAAAAGAAGTTCGGTTTACCGAAATGCCAATTCAAAATACTGAAAAAAAATTCTGTAATTATTTAAACCCAAACCAATTTATTCAGTTAGGTATTTGGTACGACATTTTGGCATACCGAATTTTCCGCTCGGTTTGATTGAATTCAGTTTTTTACCGAATAAGAACTCCTAGACGCAACATAAGGGTACAAAGCCTGGGAGAATCAAAAGGATTACAAGAATCAACTATCTGACAAAACTCACCCTGCAGATAGAATTGGAAATTGGGCCAAGAAGTACATATTAATTGCATATTTCCTCTGTTTCACTGTCAGTTTTCTTCTTGAAGACCCGGAAAGTATAAAAGTTTGCTTTTCAAAGGAAATAAGGACTATCCACTTATATTAAAACTGTAAAACCATTAACAGATAATGTCCTTAATCTTTTTACATAGGATTAGTTGATTAGAGAATATTACCTCATCACCAGATTTCTTCCTGATCTAATTAAAAGGGAAACAGCTAATCAATCTAGTATCTCCAATATTTCTCCAAAACTCAACAAACCAATTTCTTGGATATGAGAATTTCTGGAGTACCTATTTTGCTTAGAATTTAACCAAAACAGAGAAATATCATAAACAGAATTAAAATAGGGTAAAATACACTTTGCCCCCCTAAACTATTTATCATGTATCATTTATCCCCTATGGTTGGACAAAAATACCCCTCATCCCTTTAACAATTACATTATTTTCAATATATTTTAGTAGTTTGCACATTAAATCATCATCAAATTATTATTTAATTAATTTTTTTTAATAAGTGAAGAATTTACATTAAAAGTGGAGTATAAAATTAATATATATATATATAACATAGATACACAACAAATATAATAAAACCAATAACTCATACATGCTTCTGAAAAGAAATTGACAAATATATATATGCTTAACCAAAAGTTGAACATTTTTAGAAAAAAAATGAATACATATATTTTATCATATTTTTAAAAGGAAACATGTTAAAAAAACTGATATTTAATTATTCATTTTTATCTAAAAGAATAAATAGTTAATAACTTAATATATCACCAAATTAATAAAATCTTTTCATGAATTTTTTTGTGTATTTATTGTACTTATTAGTTATCTTTGAGTCTTTAAAAAAAAAAAAAAAATCGAACTATTTAACTCACTAATTATATTTTAATTTATTATAAATAAAAGATATTTTTTCCAACTAAGAAAATTTTAATTAAACTTAAAATGCAAAATTACTAAAAGAAAGAAATTCTTTGAACTAAATATATATATAACATAAGGGCAATACTGTCTAAAATTTAATTGTGGCGGGGTAAGTGTTACACTTGTAAGTTTAGGGGGTACTTGTTACATGATGAATAGTTGAGGGGGCAAAGTGTATTTTACCCATTAAAATATAACAATGCTTACAGGATTAAGAAGGTAAACTTACATAGAACCTCATATCAAAGTTAATGATAATAGTTGTGTTGCAATTTCTTTCATATAAGCTGCTGATTTGTCACACCATTAATACTTTTAGATGTAAGAATTTCATAAACCAAATGATAACAATAGAGAACTACTATATGATCATCTACTTCAAAATAAACTATATATGAAGTTCAGCCTGACATTCATGAAAAATCTTTTTGTTGGTTACATAATTAACATCAGTTAGTACTATGTTGCAACAGCATGTCATGTCATGGCATGTCATAACTTAACAGCATATCAATTAAACTGTTAAAAGACAAGCATTATAACTGGTACCAGATTTGTATTTAGACGTCATTGTACATTCATTATACATGTACAATACATATTTCTCATGTTCTAATGCACCTATTAAAATTTATATACACCCTCCAATCAACTTTCTCAAGAGCCCTCAGACATGGACTAGAAATAATTTTCTCATGACCAAACCAACAACCAACCTTTTTTCTCCTTCACTTTAACCTCTTTTCCACAACACATTTGTTTCACGCGGTTCTCCCACAACCAAAGCAATCTCTTTCTAATGTACTGTTCTAATTGGCTTCGACATCCAACTCCCCATAAAGAAGAAAAACATACCAATATAAAGAATATGGATATGGAAATAGCAAACTATAAATTCACAAACGAATGCTTTAAGGCATGACAGTTTCTATATCTTGAAAACAAATGATAAAGCTGTGCCTATGCACAGGATTACTTGTAGTTGCAGGAATTTTTAATTGCATGGATATGCTAGTAGAGTGGAACTCCAGGCAGAAGTTGTGTGGTTTGATTACTAAACAAACACAATTACCGTGTAGGCATTGCACATCATTTTACATAGTTAGAGATTACCATTTGTCCCTAAAATATCATTTGCCCATAAGCTTTTATGCGACTACAAAATCTCATTTAAAAATAATTTAATGAGAAACATAATTTAACACATGACATACCGGAATAACATGACTTGTATTAAATCCAGAGCATATTGCCAGACCATCATTACTACAAATCCCTAGTTGCTGATTGTACTTGTAGCTAAATGCCGCATCAACACCAAATGCTGCAATGACACAAAAAGGAGAAAGGGTGTAATCCAGCAGTGAACCACAAGTACACAGTGCCGGAGTCCGGACCACATACACGAAGAAGTGGGGGGCAAACAATAGTTTACGCAAGACTGAAAAACAGAAAATGAGATAATAATACAGATTAAGATGCCCCTCGAAAGGACTGCAAAACTTTTACCTACTGATGGAACTCCATAAGACTCAAAAAGAAGTTCTGCCATTTTACTGCGGGACTGGACTGGGTTACAAGCACATTCCGTAATCAAGACAGGATGGTTGATCTGCTTTTCGACCAATCAATAGAAAAATGCTTAGGGCAGCAATAAACAAGCTCAAGTTTTTGAGGTATAAAATTCATTAAAATTGCAAATCCAAAGATGTGAAACACTAATTAACAGCATAAACATGACACAGTATAGTGATTCATAACAAATAGGTCATTGTCAGAAGGAAATGAAGCAAAACACTATATCTTCAGAATATTGGTAACACCACCTTTTTTTCTCTAATTGCTGGATGTGGTATACTAATGTCCATAAAAAATGAAAGAAGCACAGGAATATCTGAAAAGAAAATCATTTAAGCAAGTAACTATTAGAATGTTAGGTTGTCTTTCACACACTTGTCTCTTTCCCCCAAATGATACTGCTGGATCAATCCTTACAACTTTTAGTTTCCAGAATGTAAAAAGGTCAAATGTAGCTTGTTCCCAGACATTTTAGCAGTACTGCAGATTCATTGAGCATTATTTATTACGCACCGTTATATGGAGCATGTGAAAAATAAACCTGGAATGATGACAATTAAAGCCTTGAAAAATGTCATGAGCACAGTGAACAAATGTGTAGCAAGTCATTATTGACACAGGAGATTTTGACGACACATTAGCTCGAATGCTCATAATTGCAGGTTAAAAATCTTAGATAACAAACAGTCGATCATATAGTGCAAAATTGGTGCAGTGTGCTTTGACAAGCAGCAAGCAGCAAGCAGTTAAATTAAAAACATAGTTAGGTAAGCCATGTTTTTTGACTATCTGTCGGAAGGGAAAGTTTAAGAGCTACGAGGACAATTAGCACTTGGAATCCGAAAAAAATTCAAGAATTGGAAAAATGGCATAATTACCAGATTTTCAAGTTTAGGTGATTGTGGAAGAAATAGTAAAAGACAGGAAAGAAATGGAAGAGAGTGTCATTGTCTCTGTGTGTCCATAATTTCACGAATGCACTTGCACTCAAATCTTGAACCCCCGTGGAAAATGACACTTAATGGTAACTTTGTTTAAGTTGAAAATCAAATGCAAACTTAGAAGATTCTAATCATACCAAATCAAAATAATTACTCCAAAAATCTCCAGACCCATCCAAGAACCCACATGGAAGCGAACATGCAAAAAGCTCAAATGTTCAGTGATCCAAGCCTAAACTGGCCAACCTCGAGGTTCAAATCCAAATTGAAACATATTAACACAGAGAGTCCAACACAAGACACTTAGTTCTTCTTGTCTTTAGGTTTTGGTCACTAAGGCCTTAAGGTCAGATTTGGGGCATGAGGACAAATACTCTAGTATATACCAGTCAGAAAAACATTTCAGGCTTGACTTTAACAAAATTGATGCAAGTTCGATAAATTTGTCTAAAACATCTCCTAAATTCTCATTTCCTTCAGTTAATGGACTGTCAACAACATACTTTATATCTTGATTCGATCAAACCCGCATGCATCCAATCAAATACATACTAAAGTCAATATCCTATGTTGATCAGCACTCTCTATACATATCCGCACCCCCATCTCTTTAAACTTTAAGTAAAACAAAAGGCCAAAATAGAAAAACAGACATACGGACATTACCTGTGATTGATCTGCACCCAGTCGATCAAAGCCAAAGTCAAGAATCTAGTTTTGCATCAAAAAGGAAAATTTTTAGTAAACTAAATCACATGCCTGCATTTAGAGGTTGAGAAGTTAATTTGCATCCGAAAAGGGAAGGTACAAAACAAAATAGCAGGATTGCTGAACCCCAAAGTAAAATCATGAAAGCAAACACTAATAATGGTTTAATTAAAATCCGCACAGTAGCAGCAAAATATTAGAATGGCATGGTGTTCAATGAATGGTAGTTGGTACACAAACTTAACTCTCATCCCAACAATTCATTGAAAAAGAACAAAAATGCAGAGGCCGCTTACAATAAGCAGTTCCCAACATCATCTCTGTAAGTTAGTATTACTTTGCATAAGAAAGCAGCAGTTCATTATATTACTCTGAAACGGAGATAGAGAAACATAGTAATTCTGAGAAACTACAATATATCTCAAAATTAGGGCCATAATATATTTTCATCTTTCCTGGTTAAATATTGATTTTCTTAAGACAAGATGGCAACAAAACTATACAATTGTTAACCATGCATAGTGATTCGAGGATGAAAAAGGCTTGCTAATCTGGTTCTTTTTCTCCTAAAAACTGATAAAAGATATAGAAAATTGCCTAGAACAACATCTGACAGTTGGCAAGAACTTCTACTGATAGTGTTTTAATCATGCATTAGATACTGTTTTCCTAAGGTAGCATGCTCTATGAGACTTTAGATCATAGTATATACTGTACAAGCTGAAGCTTGATAAAGAGAAGGAACGAAACTTCCCCAAACTGCAATCACATAATATGACAGGTACTTCTGAAATCTGATACAAGCTTGAGCAATCGTAAAATTCAAGAGAAGACAACGCACTAATTTAGCTTCTCAGAAATGTCTGTATTTTGCTTGAATTCTCCCAGCATGTTACTATCTATACAGGTTCATTAAAGCAAAGGCAGTCACCATCCTCAAAATGTTACTCAAATCAATATTCCAGAGAAGAAAAAGAAATTTGTAGTTGGGCCTAGAGAAGGATTATGGAGACAGGACAAAGAATATTCAGAAAAACAGAAACAATCAAGGGATTGGTTAAGCAAAATTGCACGAAGCTTACATATTCCATTATTTCAAATTGATAAACAACGTTGCTGTCGAAAGCTGAGCGAGGTCCTGACCTAGTGCAGTCGAAGTATTTCAGCAATGCAGGATTATGGTCCCCTACAACGGTTATTGTTTCACCTGTATAAAGAATAACTTTTCAGAATTTTGTAAATACAGCACAAACTTCCAAGTCTAGAATGCTGCAATCAGATGCACCAGAATATTATTTCAACGAGACAGTCAGGTTCATGCAATGTGATTGGAGGATAACAAAATCCAATTGTTTGAATCACAGTTCATCAATTTCCCAACAGTTAATTGTTGAATTAGGACAAACAAGCAAACAGTGGCCATTTGGACCACCTTAAAGCATAGTAGCAGTTATTATTTCATTACATGGTAATGCAGAATCTTCTACCTCCAAAATATAGTAATGAAGTATGCATTCTCAACCTGCTTGGAGTTCCCCAAGAAACAGAGGTCTATTGTGTAATATTCCTATCAAGCTTACTTTAAGCAAAGAAATTTCTGATTTTCATTAGCTAGTTCATTAGGCTTAATTATGGTTTTAACTTCTTACTTACCAAAGTGAATATGAGAATGTTTGGCCTGCCCCTGATGGCTAAATGCACAGGGCATATGAGGCAAACCAAAAAGCTTTTACAGAAGCCCTTTCTTGCCTAAAGCCAAGTCTTAAGACACTTGTGAAAAGTTTGGCTACCCAGTAATTCATGTTATTGACTAACCTATTATCCTGCAAAAACTTGCACAAACCCACAACATAAATAATTTTTTAAAAAAAAAAACTATTTTATCTTCACTCTCTTCACACGCAATATTTACAGATAATTTGGTTCAAAACTAGATACAGCTGATTTCTGCTTTCTCACAAGACACAAGAAGAGGTGAAAAGCCTTCTGTATTTTTACTCTCCTCGCTTGTTGAATGTTTCGATATTCCACTGAATGCATTTCATCATTTTCCTGAACTTATGAAACTCGAACAGAAAAAGAAAAGGAGGCTATTTGCTAGAGGTCCTCACCACTGTGAGCACACACAGTGGGACCAATTATCTTGAATCCTGGGAGGAGTCACCACCGGCTGCACCCAGTGGTCTACGCTGAGGGCTAAAACTACCCATTAAAACCATGCTTTGGCATGCAGCAAAGCAATTAGATAAGTCCGTTCAAATTCATGTGGAGAAATGCATTTGCTTCATTTTTCTTCTCCAAGCTTCACAGACTAATGAGTGCAGGAGAAAAATCCACAGACAAATGTTTATGAATGAGAGAAAATTAAATTCCATGTAACGAGATAATTGAGGAAATATTAAAAAGGGAAAAAAATCACGAAAACAGGAGCTCCTACCCCAAAAATTAAAGAAAGAAGCCCAAATTTCTCGCCAGTTCAAACAGTAGAACAACCAAATTTATCGACCCATATCTCAAGAAAGAAGTAAGACAAAAGAAATGCTTAATAAGTCATGAGTTAGACTATCTAAAATCACTGCTTCATTAATGTCATAAAGTTTACAACAGAATTACAAAAGCCAAAAACATAGTGGGAAAATGTGAGTTCAACTCACCAGTAATCTTATGACGGGGTCTCTGAATAATGTTTCGGAAAATAACTCGAGGATCGTTCTCTCCTGCCCATCTACACAACAGCAACAATTCTTAATCCAAAAACAGAGCATGCATAAACAAATAAAAAAAAAAAGCACAACTAGGGCTTTATTCGGGGCAGCAGATATAGAAATTGCAGGTGGGGTACCCAATGCGAAAATAGGAGCCGCCATTGTCGATAACGATTGGATGGGTAGAAGAAAAACTGCTGTAATCTGACTGCCTCTGTATTTTCGATATAAACGGCATTTTCGTAGCTCCAATCACTAGAATATCGCACTCTTTCTCCCTACGAAGAAGAGAGAGTCTCTCGCCCTAGACTCCTGTTTGCTCTGCTGTGTTGTGTAGCAGCAAAGCTAACATAGAGAAGACATAACTGCT
>NC_026148.1:16548097-16552703 GCF_000512975.1 Sesamum indicum | reverse complement strand
GCTCTCACAAAGTTATAGCCTTCGTGGGAGAGTGTACTGTAGACAAGGGTGGACCTCCGTCGTCTGTCGTCGGATCGAGTACCTGATGTGTGATGGGCCTCCACCTCAAGGCCCTATACAGATTCTTCTGTCTAATTTAAAGTTTTAAACTAATTCAGTTCAAGACAGTAGATAAAATGATTTTTTCATTAAAATAAATACTATAAAATTTTAAATAATCTGGATTTTAAAAATTCAAATTTCTAATTAGAGGATTATAATGGATATTTTTTAGGGATAATTACACTTCCCTCCTTTAAAGTTTGGTGCAATTACACGTATGTCTGATAATTACAATTCCTTGAAATGTACAACATACATAGCAATTCTGATCATTCAACTTTGCAGTATGTCTGATTTTTGGGCTCTAACGGAATAAGGTTACCATTCTGTTTAGAGGTTGTCACATGAAAATGCAACAAAGTTTTATGCGAACATGCAAGATTACCATGACAAGATGAGGGAAGCAGCAACAAGTTGTCTATCAGGAGAAGCTTAATCCAAATTCTTGTTTACCAATCTTATTTAGCAAAGCGAAAACACAAAATAGGAGTTGATAATAAGTCTCACATTTGTCACGAGATAATTGTGTAGTATGTGTCAAACCTTGTTATGAGAAATCTCTGTCTGGATACCGAGAATGCCTGCTGTAATATCCAAGCCATGACCAAAGAAAAATTATGATTCATAAAATTAGAGTATGTTTATTTTGGTGGACTAGCTTGGTTTGGATTAATAATCTACACTAGTTCAATGTTTTCAAGTGTTGTTTGTTTGTGTTTCAATTTTCAGTTTCCATTTTTTAGTACTTGGGCCTAGAATGAGAAGGTTGGTCCTACACCATAATTGCTAAATTTTGGGATTGTTTATGGTTATACAACATAACATCAAAGAGTTGGGAATTGGGACTGTAAATTATACTCACACCCTCAAGGCCTCAACTATCCAAACAAATTTGCTCTTGCCCTCTTGTAAAAATATATAATGAGAAGCATTATAGCAAATGGGGTGGAAATCTTTTTTGGATTCTTAAGGAAGCTTGAACACTTAGGCCACTAAATGGGCACTATAAATAAATAAATTAATTAAAAAAAAAAAGAACTATTAGAGGGCATTATATAATCACACTTTTTTAATTCCACTTTTAGTATGGAGTACATGGGAAACTATTCCAAACTTGGGAAGTATGGAGTTATTGAATAATCTTATTTGATATATAAGAAAATGCATACAATTCAAATAGAAGCCTGACCTATGTGGAGGCCCAATATACGCAAGAGCTTGATATGGGAGTTCTGAGGTGCAAGAGGCCCAAGAAAGAGTAGTTTCCACGATCTCAGATACTCATGGACGAACTTGTGGAGGTATGGGCTACGACGACGCTCATTAGCCAAAGAAGTTCAGTGTTTACTTGGCAGCTAGGCTGGCCAATCTCCTAAGCGGCAGAGGATCATTCATTCAGAAAGGGAACACGTATCCACGCGGATTGACGGGGCAACAAGATAACGACAGATATTATCACACCTCAACTACTTCCTGAGAACTCGAGGCGAAACCCTCGAAAGGCTTATCCCATCAAAACTCCCCATGCAGACAGGACTCTCTAGAGATCTTTTCAACAACTTCCAAATTTTGAGGAGACTTATCTATAACAACTGTTGACCTGAATCCCCAGGGATAACACTTCTCATCCGCTAGTAGATTGAGATTATGAAAACCAGTTTCCCCCTTTGGTTAAGGGTAATGCTCTCTTGGCATAAACACGTACAAAAACTCATAACTCGAGCATTTTTATCAGCAAAATTATTCTCTCATCTTTTGAGCACCAGATGCTATTTTACTTCTCTGAGTTTATTCTTCTACAATTGTTTATTAATTTGATCGTCAAAGTGCTAATATTTTTTTCCAGGTCTCCTTTCTTAAGTTCGGTAAAGATTTGGCATAAAGATTTTTTATCCAAGGGACTAACAAACGAGCACTTTTTGCTCACATCAAGTGGCGTCGTGTGTGGAAAACACAGAACTAAGATGTGAGAATCAATAGAGACCCCAAATAGCAATCTGAAAAAGCAAAAAGTTGTGGATGTGTCCGGTCATGCCTAAGCTCATCAAGTGGTGTGAAGGACACCCCTACCCCTCGCTAGAGCTACAACAATAGGACCTCCCAAGTCTACCGAACTCCTAACAGATCCGCTATGTGATATTACCTCGTCTGACACCTCTTAAGGAAGGTTGCCTAAGGGTATGCAGCAGATGATTGCTCCAGTAACAACTCATGGTTGTGATACAAGTATTTGTGGTTACTCATGCAATTGCAAAGGCGCTAGGTGGAGGAGACGGACCCTTGGCTTGAGGGCCATTAGCTCTCCCTTGGGAGCAAGGCCAGCCCCCGCAGCCAGTGGAGCAGGTTCCCCCTCAATAGATAACTCGCTTGGCATACTTGCAAAAGGAACTTCAGGATGTCCAGCATCAATTGATGGGAGTCTTGGTGGAGGAGTAAGGTAGCATCTCTTTCACCGAGGAGATCATAATGAATGAGCTCCTTGTGAATTGTCGGACTCCAACTATTACGGAGTATGATGGCACCATAGATCCCCAAGTGCACCTATCACAATTTGAGAGATGCGGCTCTTTTACATCGTTACACAAACGGGATCAAGTGTCAGGTGTTCGTCACCACTTTTGCTAAAGCAGTCGGTTCAACCAATTGTTCTGCTGGGGCAATTTGGAGCTTTGAGGAGTTTCGATCTCTATTCTTACATCAATTTGCCAGTAACAGAAAATATTGGAAGATAGAACCCAACCTCTTCACTGTATATTAGAAGGAGGCGGAGCTCCTGAGAGATTAACTCTACCAATTCAATATGGTCACGATAGAGGTACCTTCAACTATCGAGAAGTTAAGCCAGTTCCTTCTCCCAGGGACTGTTAGATGGAGACTTCTTCAAGTCCCTAGCTAAGAAGCCAGCCCCGAGGTTTGATGGCTTTCTTGCCTGGGAGACGAAGTATATCAGTATAAAGGAGGCGCAAGCTTCTAAGAGGGAAGGACAGGGGAAAAAGAGGAAGGATTCAAAAAGGATCCTCTAAAAAATTGAGATCAAAGTTTCGAGTTAAGAAACCACCGTCCTAGAGGGGGTAACTTGTGTACTCCCTTGAATGCCCTTATTACATAAGCTTTGATGGCAATAAGAATGTCGATATTTGAATAATGAGATAGAGCTACTAATTCAAAATGGATACTTACAAGAATTTGTATGCTGGAAAAAGGCTTAGGGTTGGGTCTCGCCCAAAATCACGCATACTAAGGGGAAGGCTCGAAAGGAGCCTAGTCCAGATCCCCAGAAAAAAAAAAAAAAAAAAAAGACACAAGCCCTAATCCCCAAAAAAAAAAAAAAAAAAAAAGACACAAGCCCTCAAGCCTGGATGCCCTGAGGATCCCAATTCCCCTAGGAAAGGGGTTATCCGCATGATTGTCGAAGGATATATGAGAGGAGACTACATCTTTGGGGCATGGTGTTGCTTCCCCTCTACCTAGAAATTGAACCTCTTAAAAGGACTTACTTAGTAAAATTCTTGGTAGTGGATGCCCACTTTGCATACAACATAATCTTGGGGAGAGTCACTCTTAACATTTTCCAAGCAGCAATGCCAATTTTCCACATGTGAACTAGACAAAACTAGACAAATTACCACACACACCTTTCTAAGCACGGTTCGGGGGGAGGGAGGTGCTGGAGATTACCTATCCTATCCTAGTTAAAATAAGGCTCCTCCCAATAGATCGTTGGGAGGCGACCAGACTCAAGACCTGAGCTGCCTGTTTACTGCTCATAGAGAATGCTCTCTACAAAAAATTCTTCATGCATCCTATGCTAAGATACTTGTCCGGAGATGAAGAGTTACATGTTTTGAAGTAATTTCATAGCGGATGTTGTGGGGCCATGTGGGGATTTTGGTCTTAGCCACCAAAATCGTAAAGGTTGGTTAGTTTTGGCCCACCATGAAATAGGACACCGATAGATAGTAAACATATACGAGTCAGTGCCAAAAACATTTCACTCTTATCCACCAGCTAGCAGAACTATGTATCACCTTACTTGTCCTTTGTCCTTTCTCCCAATGGGGAATTGACATAATAGGACATTTTTCCTTGGCCTCACTGAGGGGGAGTTTATGAAATTTATATGGAAAGATATCAATGCCGCTTTAGGTTCCCCTACAAGTTAATTTCAGACAATGGGTGACAATTCCAAAGTCATAAATACATGATTGGTGCAAAAATCTATGCATAAAACAAAGATTCACCTCCGTGGCTTACCCCCAAGCCAATGGACAAGTAGAAATCACCAATCAAGAGAATCAAGAGAAGGTTGGGACAAGCTTGGGGAAACTGGGCAAAAGAGTAACCAGTGTCCTCTAGGCCTATCGAACTACCCCAAGGGCATCTACAAGGGAAAATAGTTTACCTTAGTATACGTGACAGAGGCCATCATCCCCACGAAAACGGGAATACCCTCTCATCGGAATAGGCTTTCCTTCAGATGTAGCGATATAAAAGCATAATGATC
>NC_026148.1:16527002-16548040 GCF_000512975.1 Sesamum indicum | reverse complement strand
GAGAGTCATATTAGAAAATTTCCATGTAGGAGACTTAGTACTCTGAGGTTGATACATTAGAGCCAGTTGGAAAACTAGACCTTATGAACTAAAAGATGGAGAAGGATGCCCCTTGTCCCGATTGTGGTTCGTGCATAATCTTAAGTGACTCTATGCTTAAGTAGGAAAACACATCCCCAGTAATAAGTCCTCCCCCCAAGCAGGCGCCTTCTCTAGAAAAAGATTTGCACCCAGGTAGCCGACTCCATAGAATAAGTTCTGCCAACGCAGCAGGCACCTCCTCAGTAATAAGTTCTACTCCCTGGTAGACACTTTCTCATAAATAAAACTATCTCCAAGCAGGCGGCTTCACAGAATAAGAGGCAGATGACTCCACAAAATAAGTTTTGCCAACCCCGTAGGCACTTAATTATTAATTAGTTCTGTCCCCATGCAGGCACATTCTCAGAAATAAATCTTGCCCTTGGGCAGACCGCTTCACAGAATAAGACATGCCTTCAAGCAGGTCCCCCTCTCAATTTCTTATTTACAGGTATAACCTTTTTGTAGTGTAGCTCAAATACATGCTTGCAAGGATTGAATTGCTTAAAACAGCATCAGACAATTCCAATTTCTAACGTAGTATTCCAAGAAAAGAAAAATTTCTTGTTCGAATGGGAAGGAGAGAGAAACTTCCCACGCATACAAGAAAACAGAAATCCTTATACATGAGAACCTGAAAACTATGAAGCTACCAACCGCTACGAAGTGAACTGAAATTTGAGAGCTTTTGGGGGAAAGGTGATGATAATTGATTAGTCAGGCAGGCAAACCTTGTGTTGGTTGACGCAACTTAAGTTCCTCTTGAGCTACGGCAGTTGCAGGAACATAATAGGCAAACATAAAATTCTTCCTCCAATAGACAACATGCGACAGTTATGTATTCCATAATTTTTTCTTGATTTTGAGTTTGCTAAAGTTCCTGAGATCAGCAGTGCGAATGCAATACTCAACATAATCCTGATTCATCAATGAAGTTTATGTTGGTCAGTTTTCCTTGAAATGTACAACATACATAGCAATTCTGATCATTCAACTTTGCAGTATGTCTGATTTTTGGGTTCTAACGGAATAAGGTTACCATTCTGTTTAGAGGTTGTCACATGAAAATGCAACAAAGTTTTATGCGAACATGCAAGATTACCATGACAAGATGAGGGAAGCAGCAACAAGTTGTCTATCAGGAGAAGCTTAATCCAAATTCTTGTTTAGATCTGATGAAAACACACCCTCCCAATAAGTTAGCTATAACGTGTGCCAGAGTCAAGAGCACCACCGCAGCCAAACACAAATGCACATCCTTAAATGTTTAACCTGTTGAAAGTTGCGGGTACCAATCTTATTTAGCAAAGCGAAAACACAAAATAGGAGTTGATAATAAGTCTCACATTTGTCACGAGATAATTGTGTAGTATGTGTCAAACCTTGTTATGAGAAATCTCTGTCTGGATACCGAGAATGCCTGCTGTAATATCCAAGCCATGACCAAAGAAAAATTATGATTCATAAAATTAGAGTATGTTTATTTTGGTGGACTAGCTTGGTTTGGATTAATAATCTACACTAGTTCAATGTTTTCAAGTGTTGTTTGTTTGTGTTTCAATTTTCAGTTTCCATTTTTTAGTACTTGGGCCTAGAATGAGAAGGTTGGTCCTACACCATAATTGCTAAATTTTGGGATTGTTTATGGTTATACAACATAACATCAAAGAGTTGGGAATTGGGACTGTAAATTATACTCACACCCTCAAGGCCTCAACTATCCAAACAAATTTGCTCTTGCCCTCTTGTAAAAATATATAATGAGAAGCATTATAGCAAATGGGGTGGAAATCTTCTTTGGATTCTTAAGGAAGCTTGAACACTTAGGCCACTAAATGGGCACTATAAATAAATAAATTAATTAAAAAAAAAGAACTATTAGAGGGCATTATATAATCACACTTTTTTAATTCCACTTTTAGTATGGAGTACATGGGAAACTATTCCAAACTTGGGAAGTATGGAGTTATTGAATAATCTTATTTGATATATAAGAAAATGCATACAATTCAAATAGAAGCCTGACCTATGTGGAGGCCCAATATACGCAAGAGCTTGATATGGGAGTTCTGAGGTGCAAGAGGCCCAAGAAAGAGTAGTTTCCACGATCTCAGATACTCATGGACGAACTTGTGGAGGTATGGGCTACGACGACGCTCATTAGCCAAAGAAGTTCAGTGTTTACTTGGCAGCTAGGCTGGCCAATCTCCTAAGCGGCAGAGGATCATTCATTCAGAAAGGGAACACATATCCACGCGGATTGACGGGGCAACAAGATAACGACAGATATTATCACACCTCAACTACTTCCTGAGAACTCGAGGCGAAACCCTCGAAAGGCTTATCCCATCAAAACTCCCCATGCAGACAGGACTCTCTAGAGATCTTTTCAACAACTTCCAAATTTTGAGGAGACTTATCTATAACAACTGTTGACCTGAATCCCCAGGGATGACACTTCTCATCCGCTAGTAGATTGAGATTATGAAAACCAGTTTCCCCCTTTGGTTAAGGGTAATGTTCTCTTGGCATAAAACACGTACAAAAACTCATAACTCGAGCATTTTTATCAGCAAAATTATTCTCTCATCTTTTGAGCACCAGATGCTATTTTACTTCTCTGAATTTATTCTTCTACAATTGTTTATTAATTTGATCGTCAAAGTGCTAATATTTTTTTCCAGGTCTCCTTTCTTAAGCTCGGTAAAGATTTGACATAAAGATTTTTTATCCAAGGGACTAACAAACGAGCACTTTTTGCTCACATCAAGTGGCGTCGTGTGTGGAAAACACAGAACTAAGATGTGAGAATCAATAGAGACCCCAAATAGCAATCTGAAAAAGCAAAAGGTTGTGGATGTGTCCGGTCATGTCTAAGAGAGCCACAACAATAGGACCTTCCAAGTCTACCGAACTCCTAACAGATCTGCTATGTGATATTACCTCGTCTGACACCTCTTAAGGAAGGTTGTCTAAGGGTATGCTGCAGATGATTGCTCCAGTAACAACTCATGGTTGTGATACAAGTATTTGTGGTTACTCATGCAATTGCAAAGGCGCTAGGTGGAGGAGACGGACCTTTGGCTTGAGGGCCATTAGCTCTCCCTTGGGAGCAAGGCCAGCCCCCGCAGCCAGTGGAGCAGGTCTAAGGCCAATTAAATCAATTCAATTAACTTAAAAAGCCGAAACCAAAATTCAGTTAATTCAATTAATTAAATATAGGTATATCCATCCAATGGATTAATCCACATAAATAATCCAATCACTTATGCTCTCCAAAATTAATTTAATCCAATTAAATTAATTCACTTCTTCTAAAATTAATTCCAAATTAATTTCATTACTTTTTAATAATTTGCGTAACTCATTAGGTTCACCCTCAGTTAAAATTGGGCATGTGGACAACACAATTAATTAATTATTTTGATCTATTCCATAATCGAAAATGCCCATTACCATGGGTGGTCACGTAGCAACAATCTATTGCACTAGAAATTAGGTGAATAATAGCATGAATATTTAGGCTCCTGAGTTCCATTGGGTGCATTCCTTCCATCAAACATCTCCCTGCCTTAGTCTAAGATATAGAATTGGGCGTCGGTTCTCATCCTAAACTAGACAGCTATGCTTAATACTCAAGACCTCATTTACTCTACTGGTCAACATAGAAAACCTATTCTTATTCGACCAATTATTGTGGCCACAGATTCTAAAATCTTAATCGAGTTTTAGAGCGTATAAGAGATACTATTTGTCCAATACTGACAAGAGATGGATTCTATCTTTAACTCCACCGTTCTCAACACATATTATGACTGTTCTAGATGAAGCTTATAATGACCATACTCCTTGCTATTGAATTCAACTGTTCTTCATATACTTTGTATGATTAGATTAACATTTTCGTCTATGGATTCCATGTTCTTGTAGATTTCTTGATAAAAGATGGAAGCGTCTGAAACAAACTCCATTAATGTAAGGCTTAGGCATTTCAGGAAAAATCTTGAGGAGCTGGATAAAAAGTTTAGACAGCTCACGGTGAAAGCCCAAATAGCTGGCCAAGTCCAACAAGCTGATATTTGACATTGTCCAGATCGCCATCAAGAGTACCAAACTAGCCTCGAGCTTGTATGGCACGACTTATTGGAACCAATTTGAAAAGCATTGCCTACGATGATGGCTTGAGAATTGAGAGAGCAGGGCTCCAAACCTGCAACTCAAGACAGGGCTTTAAACCTGCAACGACAGATTTAAGTATTGCTTACACAAGACGATCTCTAGACTCTGGTGAAGAGGTAGCAATTAAATTTCAGGAAGTGCAATTTCCTTGTAGTTCAAGTCAATCCAACACCTCTAGAGTTAAAAATGGAGATATTAACCTTATGCCAATGACAAACACCTCTAAAGTTAATATTAATGATTCAATATCTTCTGTTTCTGCTTGGCAAGTATATCAAAGGATGTGGGAAAAACTGATTTCCCACATAGGATTCAACCTAAGCAATACCGTAGTGGATGCATTCAGAAAATATAATATGCTTAGATGCTCGAAGGGTCAAAACCAAAAGAGGTTCAAGAATGGTATGATTTTGGATCACTCGCGTCAGGTCATACTATGTCACGAGGATTTCAAAAAATCTCAAAACTTCCGCAATGATGGAGATGTATATGATGCATCGCAAATCAATCCCACTTAAAACGAGGAGATATTTTGGAGTTTAAGTTTATTTCAACAGCATTAAAAATCACAGGGAAATGGTCTCATCTAGTATTCCATTTTATCAAGTTGTAGAGACCCAGCATGGTAACATTGAATAAACTCAAGATTACCACAGGAGAAGCTCCCCTCCTATATATCATCTCTAAGTGAAGTTGAAATATCCACCAGAAGAACTTGGGGATTCCGGATCTGTCTCATACAGATGAACAAAGTTAAGTATTCATTTAAGAGCACCGAGTTTGCAGAAAGTTTGTTCAAAAAGAAAAAAAAATACTCGTATGAGAGAATAAGCTGCCTGCAAAAGAAGCTACAAGAAATAAGGTAATACAACACAAAATTTGTCCTTGCTATGAAAAACAAAAAAGATCCTTTTTCGGAATGAAAATTTGGATAATACAAAAGAAACCCAAACCAAAACCTGAAAAAGGTAAAAGTAGAATTTTTTTAAGACGATGTAAAAACCTCAAAATGTTAAAAATCAAAAAGAAGAATGTCTGCAAAAGATGATAGAAAAGCCAATAGTGAGCAGAGGATACCAGCTAGCATGCACATGGTCGACAAATCATAATGACCAACAGTTGGAAAGAAGAAGGCCAAAATAGGTGACGAAGACAATGATCTCATCCAAAATAAGTTTGAAGTCCGCGGCTTGTTATAAATAAAAAAGCTCGGAAGCGAATGGGCATCATAAAAAATCTTCTTCAACTCTTCGACACATAATATCTTGAGTCCTTTGAAATTTTAGCGTTAAGAACTTTTAGTTTATGGGGATTTTCCCCACAAGTATAGTCCTCTTTATGAGAGACTAAATAATTGTCTCCTCGAATAAAGGAACAAAATATCTATGTAATATTTCATATATTTTTTTAATTAAATAAAGGTTTATATTCAACCTGTTCACCCAAAATTTTGTTAAGTCTCTATTCTGGAATATCTTTTACACCCTAAGGTAGGAAATGAAATAGGCTTGTGCTGATTGCTGCTGAAAGAGCCAAGTACATGCAAATCATCTATTGCAGTAGTGTAGTTAGAGGAAATTCGTAAAATCAAGAATTTGAAATACCCAGAGAACAATGCGGGCAAAACAAGGTACGAATTTATAGAGGCTTAATTTTATTTAGGAAGTATGTTGAGCCTTTCTTTTAGAGCATTAAGATGAGCTACTAGACTTTCTCAATGCAAAAGGGTCATTAATTGCACCGAATGACCGAATTTATGCAAAATAAAAATATATAGGATTAAAATTAATATTGTCAAAGTTAAAAAACTAAAATGAATGTGAGACATTAATAGAGGACGAAACTTTTCTTTTTCCCTTGCAATAATCAAAATTCATCATTGTGACCAAATAAAAAAATTTGTCACTAGATGTATATCATTAATGACAACATTAAAATTGTGACTTGATTTTCTTTGTTGCTAATCTTTTTTTTTTTTTTTGTAGTGATACTGTAAATATTTTCTTAAAAGCACTTCACTTATATAGAACAATGCAAGTTGAGCATGATATGTTGTTTTCTTCGGTACAAAGCATTTCAAGATTTTGTTGCAAGTATTATGTTTTACATAAAAATTCAGATTGAGTGCCTGAGTTTCATTGCATGAATTGACAAGCTTTGAGAAAACAACTCGTCTTGGTATGAACTGTATGGCTCTGCATAATTTCAAAAGGGGAACTAATTCCAACCCTTAAAAGTTGCTCTGACCCATCTAAGTGGGTTTGATGGTGAGAATTCTATTCTATCCCATTTCAAGGGCTTGATAATTGTGTAATCTATTCTGTCCCCCGACACATTCTACTTTGAATTTGACTCGATCGAATTTAAATTAATTATATAATAATACATTTATAATATAATTAGTGTACAATTTGAAAAAAAGTGACCAATCACATAACACGTGTGATATATTTATTTTGTGATTGA
The DNA here is from genome assembly GCF_000512975.1 of Sesamum indicum. Classification (NCBI taxonomy): domain Eukaryota; kingdom Viridiplantae; phylum Streptophyta; class Magnoliopsida; order Lamiales; family Pedaliaceae; genus Sesamum; species Sesamum indicum. Next base: position 16,541,314 of record NC_026148.1, on the reverse strand, counting down.
TTTGATTCGACCAAACCTGATTCGGACAAAAATTTTCCCTGACCCTTCCTTAATAGGATCATAGATTATGGGTTAGTACTAATAGGCATACCCTTCTTTAATTAGTTTATTTTAAAAAACACATGAGATTAAATTTTATTTTTTTATTTTTTTCATAAAAAATGAGATAATTTGCTCATTTACAATATTATAAGGGATAAATTATATTAAACGATAGATTAAGCTCTAGATCAGTGAATATAAAGCAGTTTCAAATATCCTAGGGATACTTACATTCAGATTCTTATTTCTGTTAAATCTCATGAAAATTAAATGCAATTTATCCGAAAGACGCAAAAATCCTCTTGTCAAAAAAATAAATAAATTATCCCATATATTTAAAAAAAAAAATTTTACCCCCGATTTAAATAGGGCGTAATTTACCATATTTTTTAAAATATAAAGGATAATTTGATAAACAAAAAGTTCTAATTTCTGGTATGACTGCTCCGTTTTTCCATCTCATAAAAGAATTTTGGCTATTAGTACAAGTCCATTTCTTATATTTTAATGATTTTTGGTTGTACATGTTTGTCTAAAAACGTATTGCTTGCAAATGAGATTCCATTAAAGTCGTGTAACCTATTTCCTGAAAGCAGGATGTGTGGTCCTCATAAATTGCTCTTTTCAAGTACCCAACAAGGGTTTTTAATGTGTTGTTGCTTACACTCCACTTATGAAAATGAATATACCATCCTAACTCACGAGGTGGAGAGCCACCTTTCTGTTTTCGAGTGAAAACGATAAATTATTATTATTTTTAAAAATTAATTATAATTATTTATATTAAATAATTATATCAATAAAGAAAATTTTATGATGTATTGGATAAAATAATTTAGATTTTCTATATATGCATACAAAGAAAGAAAAAAAAAATCTATCATAGTGTTTGGTTTCTTCATTTGAGATGGGTCAAAATATGGATAATGTTTGCCTTGATTTATTTTGGAATTTTTGGTGGTGTTTTGAATATGTTTTGAAACAGTATCTCATTTGCTTTTTGTCAAAATAAGTTTACACTAATTATATATCCTACAACTAAAAAAATTATATACATACTCATACATATATATAAATATATATAAAAGAGACATGATTTGACAATGAACGGTACTTTTTGTCTCCCACTAAACAATATCAAATATACCATACTTATTTTATATTATCTTCAAAAATAGATCCAAACATACACATTATCTCCAACACATACTTATCTATCTTTGTTTTTCTCTCTCTATCTCCACAGAACACATCAAAACAAGTTAAAAATGAAATCACACATAGTGTATGAATTTTGGTCCACGCTACACGTTTGTTTAGGGATTGTTGCGGGTTAGCATACTTCGGCCGTGTTGGGCACGCAAGTAAACATATAATACATTAATTTTAGGGGTTTAATGCAATTTTCCCTTTTAATATTACAAATGAGTAAATTATATCGTTATGAAAAAAATAGCAATTTATCCTCTTGTGTTTTTTAAAATCAAGTAATTTACCCCCCCCCCCCATTTAGGGAAGTAAAATACTTAATTTTAAAAAATATAGGGGGGTAAATTATTGTATTTTTAAAAATACAAAGGGTTAAGTTACTAATTTTTTTCTTAAGGGAATAAATTTGCACATTGTTAATATCACAGGGGGCTAAATTGTTTTTTTTCCTTAATTTTAGTACTCTCCGCACATAAGCTAAGCAACATACGTCATCTATTGCAAGATAATGATTCAATAGCATGAAAAAAATTAACAAGTAAAATACTCAATGCTAACCTATGTTATTTAATGCAAGAAATTTACTTACATATGAATTTAGCAACGAAAATTTACTTGCTAATGAATTTAGCAATATATTATTTAAAATATATCTTAAATAATAAAGATTAACAACGAAAATTTTACTTGCTAATTAGCTCGACGTTAATTTTAACATCAATTTTTTTTTTAGCTATTGAGTCATTTTCTTATAGTGATCCTTCGACGAATTGCTATCTATTTCTGGTTAATTATAGCACAACCCCTTATGAAAACGATAATAAACAACAAGAAAAAGTACTCTAGAAATAGAAAAGGCTAATGCGACCTTCTTAACTTTTTTTTTTTGGTTGGTAAAATTATATTTTTGGTCCCGTAACTTTAAACTATTAGTACTTTTAGTCTTATAACTTACTCTATTTGCACATTTAGTCCTTTTTTTATGAATTTAGTCATAAATACCTCACATTTGGTCTTTTTTTTTTTTTTTGTAAATTTAGTCCTATATTTACAATTTTGGTCCTAACAATTCATAGTTACAGGACAAAAAGTGAGATCTATTACAGTGTGAAGGGGATCAAAATTGTCAACACAGAACCCAATCTATCAAAAAAGAAAAGGACCAAATGCGAGATATTCGGGACTAAATCATCAAAAAAGAAAATGAATGTGTAAATGGAGTAAGTTACAAAACCAAAAATACTAACGACCGAAAGTTACGTACAGGACCAAAAATACAATTTTTTTTAAAAAACAAATAAATAAAATAGAGATGGTATTGTTAGTTTTTAAATTTAAAAAAACTTTGTATGTATAAACAAATTTATATAGAGTAAAGGCGTGTGCAGTTTGATATTTGCAGCATTCACATTTCCAGAATGTCAAACGACAAAGCCAAAGTGAATTGGAATTATGCTAAGAAGTCAACATATAAAATTTGCATTTTTAATTGGAGTCTACCTACCTCTCAAATTCAATTTTTTAAATATAAAACCAACCTTTTCAAGAAAAACATATTCTCCCTTATCACAAATTTTGGAAACAGACAAATCATCTCTTCTCATGTTTCAATATATAATAACCCATTTATTTTATTTTTTATTCAACTAATCCAATATTTTTTTAATTAATACGTAAAATCGCAGGACAATCTTCTCAGTTTTACATTCAAATATTAAAATAAAATATACCATAAAAATGTAGCCCTTCTTTTTCAAGTTAATTCAAAATAGTTTCATTTTTCTTTGTAAAATACATTATAAATAATAATAATAAGAAAAAAAAAGAAGAAGAACAACGAGAAGGAGGAGGAGAACACGATCATACCAGAATTAATGTACTGAATTCCATCAAAACTCCAAAGTTAAGTGTGTATGGGCGAGAGTAGTACTAGGATGGATGATTCCCTATAAAGTTCTCGTGTTGAATCACTTCTACGATAATAATAAGAACAACAACAACAAAATAATAATAATAATAATTGAATATTAAAAAAACTGTGACTCATTATTTATATATTAGATGATTATTTTTATTTTTTTAAATTTATCAGTACAATGATTTTCATAATTGTAAAAATCAATATTTTCATAAAAATCGTCTAGCAATAATTGGTGACTAAAAAGTTGTTTTGGCAAAGTTGTCAATATAGATAATCAGTGACACATGTATAATGAGAAAATAATCGTTTATAATAACAAATTTACACACAATTTCTCAACTAATAATAATAATATCGTCACCACACATCCCACATCGAGTTTAAACGATGAGCTTGAATGTTTTATAATCCTCAAAAGCTCCTCTCATTGATTATGAGCCTTCTAAACTTATATGAATCAAAACAAATAACTCCTCACGAAATGAGGCATCAATTGCATTGCATGTAATATTATATTATAATAAAATTAAAATCGTCGCCACTAAGTATATGGTTTTAGCATCTAACCAAAATTATAATTTTACTACATATGTTTAAGAGATGATTATATCTATACTATAATTACGTAAAAGATAGAAATAATATATATAAATATAATTATTCCTATATTATGTTCTAATGATGTTTTAATTTTATTTTGTGGTGCATGTGGACAGCAGCAAAGAAAAGAAGAGGAAAATCCAAAGAGGTACAGAAAGGGAAGGGACCCCCACAGTGAAGGCCAAAAATTGCTCACTGGCCTCACCTTATCCTACCAACTAGACTACATTGACAATCCCAAAGAAATATCACACCAACCAGACAAAGATACATTGTTTCACCTTTACCAATAATTTCATATTCACCCATTCTTTTCTTCTCCAATCAATGAGCCCCACTCTACTCCTCTAGAAACAACTTCCTTATTACTACAATATATATATATATATATATATTTAGGGATAATTATTCCGTTCTTTTTTGAAATTTGGTGTAAAATATTTTTTTGTCGGACAAATAGATCCTCTATTAATTAAAATTATCGAATTTGATTATATTAACAAAAAAAATGAATGAAAAATTATATGTACTTGTTACCGACTTATTGCAAGTCAAACAAATATGTTTAGCGTTATCGAAAAGTCGCTGGAAAAATTTTCAGGCACCAGCCAATGACAACGATGGTGGAGGCTGTAGTGAGTGAGGTGGTGGTAGGAGTATAATGAAATTAAAATAAAATGAGTGATTTGGCAGGGACAGTGAGGTGACAATAGTGATATATTTTTATTTTTAACATATTATTATTGCCGCGTAAGAAAAATCAAATTATTTTAGTGCATATACGCAAAATTCACCGAAATAGAAAAAGACTCCAATTTAAATAGATCACATGCGACGTACGTGATGAATTCTAGCCAAATTAGGACAAATTGGACCAAAATTGATAGTTTTTCAAAAAAAATTGTCCTCGATCGCTATTTTAAAATGACTTTGGACCAAAAGTGGCACTACCTCTAAAAGGTTGGACCAAAATTACCACCGCCCAGATATGTGTCGCTAATTACTTATAGTAATATTTTTATTCATATTTTTTTCTTACTATTATTGCTAATGATAACTCTTCCGTAAATATTTACAAATAAAACAATGAAAATTGTTACAGTGACAAGATGACAATTTTTGTCACCTGTTAGATATACTATTTGTTAAATGAGAGGTACGAAACTACATTATTGAAAATGTGGATCACCTAAAATGTCATCCATCAATTATACTTGTTTATTTCATATATGGTTATCTATTTTGATTAATTAATTTTATCAATATTTTTTTTTATACGCATGCATTCATTTTTATTTTTTTAATTCAATTGAATAACTATTTCCATCAATCGATTTTGGGGGGAAAAAAAAACAACAAAAAAGATTAAGTACGTGCACATTTTCTCGTACTTCCCATTAACTCAACTAGGATTCGCATTTGGGGTGGGTTGGGGCGGACTTCAAATCTGGCTCTGACTGACCTGACTTGTCCATCCCAATTTGATCTAATCCAATTAATTGTTTAGAATCATTATTTTTAAAACTTTTAGAATATATATATTTTAAATCAAATTATGTGATATTTTCCATATACATAGTTAAAAAGTTTAAGACTCAAAATTCCAAACTTTAGAAAATAAACTAATTATTAACGATAATTATGTTCAATTTTGGGTTCGAGTCAGGTTCATGACAGACCCAAGATGGATTCACAAATTAAACCTAAATCCTCCGCATGCAAGACCCAAAACCACGCCCATTTCGAACAAGTTTAGGGACGGTCCCGATTTATCCAAATTTATTGTCATGTCTAAAATTTTTTAATTTAAATTTAATCGAACTAAATTAATTATATTTTTTATATTATATATCAATCACATAATAAATATATTATATTTGTCATATGATTAATTTTAATATGAACAAACACGATTTCAATTAAAGTTTTCGGTGATGCGTAGACTCAACTACCACTACGGTGCTAAACCCAATCTTTGACTTGCTAAATCACACCTAACCTCCGCTAGACCCACCCTCGACTTCGCCAAGTCGAACTCCATCCACATGTTTTGCTGGTGATGGTGCCCAATCACATATGCTTCCACGCCCAATAGATCCGAGTTCCCGAACGTGAAACAATGCACCGCATCGCTTCCCCGGGTCATACCCGGAACTCTATACAGCAACTTCTCGCCCGACACACTCATTTCCACTCCTCGAAACATCAGGTTCACACTCGGCAATGCCGGCAGAACTGCCCTGCTCACCTCAACTCTAAAACACAAGTCCATAGCCCCCTGGAAAACAAAATTCGGGTCGTCCAACGGCCTCAGAATCGCCTTTGTTTGCCGCAGGAACTCGTTCTTTAGTGCAGTGTAAACCGGGCCGAGCAAGAATGTGAACTGGGTACCGGAGTCAACCATGGTCTGGCCCGCTCCAGTGTGGTCGGGTTCGAACACGGACTTGGGCAGAGGGAGAACCGTACCAGATACTCTAATCCCTTCAAGCTGAACTGTGTAGGCAACTCTATCGAAATACGGCAAGGGAGTTGATATCTGAACCAATGGAGTGTAATTCAAAGGCCTCAGCCATGGGAAATTAGCCTCGCCGAAGAGTAGAACCCCGGACGAATCACGACCCGATATGCAGTAGGAGAATTGCCGGAACCCCATCTGGGAAACAAACGATAACGAGCCACGGTTCATGCCGATTAGCCCCGTCGTCCTCGAGTCCTCATCCGGGTTCGAACTCGTGCCGGAATCCATGCACCCGAAAACCATCCCGGGCAAACCCGAATTCCCAAAACGAAAACTGTCCGTGGCTAAATTGCCCTCCACGGACGAGGCGTCCGCATAGGACAGAATTGCATGGCAGAGTTTCTTGGAGTCGCAAGAAACGGGCACGGTGAAGTCCCGTGTCCTCGTGGTGCAGGTGGGCGAGGAGCAGGGAATCGGGCGGTAGGAAGTCGAGAGCTGGGGACTGAAAGAGGATGGAGCAGTGGGGGTTCTCTTGCATCGAAGCCAAGAGAGCTCACTACCTGTATCGAGCACCATGGTAACCTGCTGCGGCGGGGAACCAACGGCGAGTGACACAGTGAGGGAGACGTTGTGATGGAAGGAGAGCTTGTTTGGAGGCTTCGGGATGGCCTGAGACGGTATTAGCTTGGCTTTGAGGGGTAAAATTACTGAAGAAGATTGGTCTGAGGAGAGACAGAGATTCACAAGTGTGAAAAAGACCAGTAATTGTGCAAAGGAAAGAAAGAAAAAACCCATGGCTGTACTGTACAAATGTCGGGTTAGGGCAACGTTATACACACAGTATAGGTATATATATATATATATATATATGTTGTATATGGGAAGGGGTTAAATATGAATTCAGACACGCACAAAGGATACAGAGAGAAATATCTGTGGGGGCCCGATCGATATGTACTTATTTTGATTGAGGAAAGGACGTCCCGCTTGAATAGGTGAATTGGAACGGGTTATTTGCACGCATGTCTTCCAAGTTTCCATCTTTGACATCCGTAAAGACCTCTCTTTTTATAGTTTTTGGTGAAAGATTCAATTAAGATTTTGATTAAAAAATAATATATATATAATTTAATGCATGTAAATATATGAGTTGTAAAAAAGTATGTATTTAATTTGGGCTTAATGCAATTTAATTACTCTCTATTCAAATTAGTAAATTGCTCCCAGCCCCATAAATAAATGGATAAAATACACTTTGCTAAATTTACTCTCATGTAATCATAATAAATTTGTACATACTCGAATTTAAATTTAATCAGAATTGGATGGATACAATTATCCAAATACTTTAGATGTTGATTTGGAGCCAATCAAGATTAATAATTGGATTCATTATTTTTAATTCTATGAAATATATATTCAAATGCTTGAATTTTAAATGCAATTAATAGAAGAGATAACGCATGCAGACGATCACTTTCGTCATATTATTCCCTATTGTTCAACTAAAATTTGGCAGTGGATGAGCTAAAACAAATAAGGCAATTATTATTCTCCTACTTGAGGAACAATCAAATTTTAAAATATGGTCTTGTTTGGCTAAAAAGGTATAGTAAACTGAAAGTCTGGATTATGTCAAATCTGAACGAATCCATATGATAAAGTTATTATAATTATACAGTTAAAAAAAAAGTGATCATTCACATAACAAGTATAATATACTTGTCATATGATTGGCTCAACCAAAAATGTCGTGAATTCGAGTCTGACGAATGTGGGTGTACGTCTACTTCTATAGTAGTTTGTTGTTATCTTTTTTTTGGGTTAATTGTTTGAAATAAATCGGTTACAACCATTCGTGTCGAATATTTGTACCAAACAAAGACAATTATGACAACCATACCCTGATTAACAATATCAGACATTATTATATCTGAATAACACTTATTATTACAGTAGGACAATATCCCACGCATTTGTAGGATTCAACTTCGTCAACTAAATTAAATCTCATTAATTGTATTTGATATTTTGAATTATTAATATATTGAATCAAATGTTTAATTTGAACGTATTGTATAATATAACGAGTTACATGTTATTAAAAATAAAAAAAAAATAATTTTGAGCAAATAAATAATAAGCATCAATTTTCTTGGTGATGAAAAAGTCTTTATTTAAAATGTGAAACACAAAAAAGATTAGGTGTTGATTGAATAGAATAGTTACAGGAAAGTGAGTTGTAATAAAATAAAGGTTTGAAATTTGAGGTTGGACGAAAAGTGAGAGTGTTGTCTGTGGGAGCAGCCAATCAAACAAAATAAAGCCTTATAATTGTTCCTAACCCATTATTCAATTAATTTATATATGCATTGTAAAATTAAATAAATTAGTATATTTGTTCTTAGTTGAGGCAATAAGTGAGAGGTTCAATATTTTGTTTTAAATTAATTTAATTATTGTGCTTCGTGTGCACCTCAAATTGACCAATATTTTAAGGTTAGAAATCAGTGTTTCCTAGAAAGATATCTGATTGTTAGGAGGGGTTGTCTGTCTCAGTAAAATCATGCTGTCTTTTTTTTTTTTTTTTTTGACTTATTATTTTTGAAAGTAAATGGATTATAATTATTCACATCGAATATCTATATATATTATTATGTTTTATGTCGTATTAATTTTTTAATATTCAAATTTATTATTATTTTTTTTATTTTTTTAAAGAAATTTGGTTAAATTAGTAATTTTAATATTTTTCAATAATATCATAATTATATTTTTTCTTTTATTAACTATTCACTACTCCACTTTTCTCTCTCAACTTAGTTCTCCACATTTATTATTATAATTTATTTTTTTTATAGTTTTTTTTTCTTATTATCTCATACCAAGATCTTTTTATCTGCTCATGTACGAGAATCGTGTGTAATCATAACTAGTATTTAATATAAATAACTATAATAATATCAAATAAATTATATCTAAATAATACCTAATATACAGTAAAATAATATTTCATGTCTCAATTTCCAATTGAATTAAATCTCATTGATAATGTGTCTTTATTACAAGGAAACCTTTTGGCTCCAAGAAAATGATTGAAATGTGATGTGAATAATTAGCATCGCATATCTCAATGAAGAAATAAATGTTTGTCAATGATATAGATGAGAATTATTACAAGAGATTAATTAATTAAGTAATATAAGAGATAATTATACTTTTTTCTCCTAATATTTGATGTAATTACATATAAATTTCTCATAATTTGGAATATTACATCAGTACCTCTTAGATTTGCTTTTATATAACAAATAGGTTCCTTCGTTGGTTAAAATTTATTGAATTTGTTGATATTAACAAAGAAATTGAATAAAAATGGATATTTACTCTCAAACAAATTTATTGTAGGTCAAATGATATTTTTTGGCTAAACTACCCTTATAACGATGAAAATATATCTCATAACATGTATTAATGTGCGAAGATATATAAGGGTACTTTGATCATAAAATAATTTATCTGACCTGCAATAAATCAGTAATAAGTCAATCGGAATAAATATGAATTTTTATTAATATTAGCAAATTAATTCGGTGAATTTTGACCAACAAAGGAACTGATTTGTTAGATGAAAGCAAATTTCAGGGACTAAATGTAATTTTTCGAACTCGGGAGGTTTATGCATAATTCAACCCCCTCCCCCTGTTTATTTGATGCGATTTGATATTATTAATTAAAATAACTTGATTACGATCACTTCTATCGAATATCAATACCTAACAAAAGACAATTATAACAGTCATACCTTAATTAACAATATTAAATAAATAAAATATAAACAATACGTATTATTACAATACATTTACTATACAGTAGAATGACATCCCACACATATAGCAGAATTCAGAGCCACAACTTTTAAAATTATGAGATTTTAATATCGTCAACTGAATTGGGTGTCAGTGGCCGCATTCTCACACATTTATACAAATCATGCATTAGTTTTGAGTCTCAAATCCAAGGCATTTTTTTATATATAATTTGGTGGCCCCTAGTCTTTAACACATATAGTACTTGAATTAAATTGTAAAAAGAATAAATAAATCACTAGTACTTATGTTCGGTTTCATCGTGGTCCATATTTTGTCCTATCATCATGGCCTAGGAAATCATTAAGAACACAAGAAAATTGCAATTATTGATCATTTTTTTATAGAAAAAGTACAAGAAAATTAGTTTGCAATTATTGGCGCTAAGACATGCTTCTCATTTTAATTAAGATGAATTATACTCAGATCCCAATTTAAAATAAAAAATTATATATTTTTTTTAATTTTTTTAAATTATACTTATTCCCTCTCTGAAAATTCACTATTTACAATTGATCGCATTTTATTAGAATTTTTAAAAAAAATATTGATGTTAGCAAAAAAAAAAAAATTGCAGAAATTTCTATTTTACCCCTGATTTAAATTTTCCATGTAATAATTTTGTGTTTATAAAGAAAGAAATATAATAATAGTAATCTTTCTCATATATATATATATACATAATATTACATTTATCTATTTATAAGTACAGAAATATATATGTGACTGTTTAATGAGGGGCAAAATAAAAAATTCATGTATTTTTTTGCTTATATCAACATTTTTCGTCCAAATCCTAATGAAGGAGGTCAAGTGTAAATAATTTTTTTTGGAAGAAATATAAGTATAGTTTCAAAAAAAGTTAGAACAAAATATAATTTAATATTTTAAAAAAATCCATAATTAATACTTTTAATTATTGTATCTGCATGAGAGATTTAATTAGGTTTCGCGAACCAATAAAATGTCCTCATCTGACACATCAAAGGGTCGCATCACCAACTGTTGTATTTTTATATAGAAGCAGACTGCATAAGCATTTTGTGTCAGTAGAGCTTTCTAGTTTCTGAATTATTTATTAAAAATATATTATCCTCCAGTAGGCGTGGTAGTGGTTAGATAATGCTGCAGATTTTGGATTAATTATATTTAATTTTTTTAAAAAAATATAAAATTACATATATATATATTTTTAAAAAAAATCATACTTTCACTTCTTTCGGAAGTTCCCAATATTGACTTCAATTTTATCTCTTATTATCTAAAACTCTTAATATTGGGATAATTACACTCTCATCCTCTGAGATTGATTTAACTACACGTAAATTTCTTGTAGTTTGAAAAATTACATTTAACACTCTTGATGTTTGCTTTCGTCTAACAAATAAGTCTCCATTTAATCAAAATTCACTGAATTTGATGATAATGAGAAAATATTTGAATGAAAATTGATATTTATCATTGATTGATTTATTACTGACTTATTGAGGGTCAATTTTTTTTTTTTGGATTAAATTATTCTTATAACATTGAAGATATACATCATTACATGCATTAACGCGTGAAGACGTATGAGGGTAATTTGATCATAAAAAAAATTATTTGACCTGCTATAAAACAATAATAAGTTCATCAGGAGTAAATATATATATATTTTTTCCTAATTTCTTGTTCATATTAATAAATTAGGTGAATTTTGACTAACAAAGGGATTTATTTGTTAGACAGAAGCAAACTTTAGGAGTACTAAATGTAATTTGTCAAACCACAAGAGTGTACGTGTAATTACACCAAACCATAGGAAAAAGGAGTGTAATTATCCCCAAAATATTTTATGGTAAATTAGATCTATATTTTTTGAATTCTATCTTAATTACGATATATTCATGTTAAGTAGAAAATTAGAATTACAAAGATAGTTACGTTTATTTTTTTCTTATGACAACGATCATTTATAATTATATGACTATATATATTGTCTTGAATCTACATTTTATCTGCATTTTAATTTGTTGTTTAACTATCATAAATTATCTTATTTCGTGGCACAAAAAATATTCCCGACAGTAAACATAGTCGATAATATTGTTTCCTATGGTTGTTTGGAAGACAAATTTTAATATTTTGATTAATTATATTAATATTTTGTATTAAATTATTCGTTGTAGTTAAATCGTGCATATAAGATTTTAAAAATAAAGAAAAATTGAAGAAAATGCAATTACCATTAATAAAATTAAATAAATGTATTTGTTACAATATTAAACTAAAATGTAAAATATAAACAACGAAATAAAATCCTAATCTTATACTATGCAGTGTCTTGAACGAGGCTGAGTCCAGCATCCCCTCCCGGTTGCTATGTTGATGCTTCGATCAGGACATCGTGGGACGTTTGTGGGTAGCTTGCCGGCGGTTGCATATTGATTGGATAGAACATGAGAATTGAATAATCAGAATAGAGTAGATACACTCCACATCAGCCAGAAAAAAATATTGATGTAACAGTGTAATATTCTGACCAACCCCATCTTGTAAGAGTAAGTCACAGATATGAAGATTTGCATCCAAGTGGTCATCTCGAAACAATGATTTGAAAGAAAATGGTCCTGGAATCCATTTTCTTGCAGTAAACTCAAACATAAACGGCTACCACAAGTGAACTTGCTCTTGCTGATGAACTCTGGCTTGTGCTTTTGTTGATTGGCTTTGGCTTGTGCTCTTAGGTTCCAACCTAGCTGACAGACTCCGGCTTGTGCTCCTGGGTCTGTGAGCTCTGGCTTGTGCTCGTGCTGATGGGCTCCAGCATGTGTTTTTATTGACGGACTTCAGCTTGTGCCTAGCTGATAGGCCTCAAACCTATTGTTGTGCTCCTACTAACGCGCTCCAACTTGTCTTCCAGCCTTGTTGACGGGCTCGGGCTTGTGATCCTGCTGACGAGCTTTGGCTTGTGCTTCTATTAATAGGCTCCAGCCCAGCTGATGAGCTCTAGCCTGTATTCTTTTTCTTCAAGTTTCTGACCTGTGAGCTGGCTAATAGACTCCGATCTGCCCCACTGCATCATCGATCCACAGTGGGTCGCGCCTTCATGGCTCTCTAAGCAGGTCGTACCTTGGGTTACCATGTCTATTCCATCTTTTTGTTCACTACAATTATTACTTATCTTTTGCTAGATCATGCATGTATGAGTTATTCTTTTTCAATAAGACTCTTCTTCAACAACCTAGCAAGGCAGTACCTCCTGCAGCCCAGCGGCGCTCACCTGCTGATTGCACATAAGCGAGATTTTTTTTTTTTTGTTATAGGTCTATTATCCCTATTCCACCCATTAAGCTCTAAGACCTGCACCCTTGGTTGGGGGGGGGGGATGGTACTCCCTCTACATTATTTGTATCGACCCAAGACTTACACACCAACACAACTATTACCAAATCCGTTGCCCACGAGCAGGTAAGAGAAGCCCACAAAGTTATTTCTTTCATCTATACTAAACTGGCAGGTCTAGGAGTAAGCGCATTATCAACCTGCCACGTCATCGAATAGCTAAGCAGATACATTATACAGATTGCCAACACATTGGGATACATGACTTTAAAATATCTCTAGCAAATTCCTAGTTGTGTGGTGGCAAACTTGCTGATAAGGAAGAAGTAACTTCCGAAAGACTCAGACAGACTGCGCAAGATTCAGCCAAAAAGCTATAGCTCTTTCAAGATAAGTTCAAATCCTAAGTTTCTTTTCTTATTTTTTTTTTATTTCCTGTATTCTAGCTCATATAGCTATCCAATGGCACCGGATTCACCTTAACTACTCTTCAGATTCTTCTCCAATGAAGGCTCTATAAATAGAGGCCTCATGCAGTCATTTGGTAATGTCTATCCTTATACCCACACTCATACTCTCTCAATTACGCACCTAGTTTTAAGTCGCATTTTGCACTCCATATGAATTATATCGATCTTACCATCATATTTCATCATTATCCTCACGTTATTTCAAGTGTTTTTTCCTTGTATTCAGTAAATAATTACTGATTTAATCACTAGAATGCTAACCTATATTTATAGGTTAGGTCCCTATTAATCTTAGAATTTCTGATAATCTTTTAATTCTTGTGGTGCGGTCAAAATTCGGTAAGCATCAATTTGTGATTCATATATATGAGTTAAAAAAGAAATACTAATTTTTATGTTGAAAATATGCATTTTCCTGT
>NC_026148.1:16524069-16526984 GCF_000512975.1 Sesamum indicum | reverse complement strand
GCTATTACCCTTCAAAAGTCCCTTCTTTTGGATAGATATTGCTCTTCGAGCTACCCCCTTTCTAGATGTTGAGAAAAACTCCATGCCATATCGGCCTGTTAGGATCTCATGGCTGCTCTCTCTACTCTAGAAAGACACCGTTCATTTTCCTCCGGTCATTCACTCAGATTGCTAGTTCCTCATGGATTTTTGGTTAAATTTTCCATTAACGGTCTTACCGTGATTTCCACAGTGCTATTTGGTTGGTCAAATAGGGCCATTAATAGACGTGCGTGGCCCAATTATAGCAAAGTCCCACACGTACATTGAGATTTCGGGTTTGTCGTGCTTCAGATCACAATTAATGTGTTTATTATCAATATAAATATTTATTTTCTTACAATATTTGTTGAAATCAATATAAGTTTATTTTCTTTCCTGCAGAAGTAATCATACATATGATTGTCCTAATGCCCATATGAGGAAGTTTTTCACTCACTAAAGGCTCCTTGGATCTGACGTGCCTTACACTGGGCTCGTGATAACGAGAAGCCTCAATGCTTGGCGGACCAGCCTTCGTTGGTTGTCACAAAAGGAAGTTGGTAAATTTTAATACTTTTATTCGGTTTCAATTTAATTTAAGTAGTTAATACTTATATCTTTATTTTAATGTATTTAATTTTGTAATATTCGGATGGAAGACGCAGTTCCACATGTCACCACTCCTTTATGGAGGTATTCCAAGATTGTTGAAAGAAGAAAGTCGATGGGGACTCGATGCAGCCGAGGGCAACCAAAGCTGTAAGAATGTTTGAATTTTTCATTCAATTTTTTTTTTTTCAATTTTATTTGTAAAATAATAGAATAGGATCTAAATTAGTTATAACAACAGTATGAAGGCAACATACCTAAATTCAGACCTTTTTTTTTTCTTTTTCTTTTTATGTAAGTTAAAATGCTAACAATAATACATTACAATTTATATTTATTAGTTTTTAATTTATTTTTTTTCTAGGCATTATAAGTATTCTATTTACTGCATTTTATATTTAAATATATTATTTACTATATTTTATAATTAAATTAAAAAATATAGAAAACTCGAATCCGTCTTAGCCATATCAATTTCGCCGTAGAATGTTGTCGGAAAAAAATTAAAATAAACTTGCAATGGCACTTTCATATGATAACTCCATTTAAAGACGTCTCGAATTTGAGGTCAATATTTTGGGATAGAATTCTCATCATAAGATAGTCTCAAAATCGACGCAAATTTCACCACATTGTCATTGCAATTCCATGGTAATGGCTCCGTTCATAGTGAGATTCGATTTGGAGATCTTCCAAAGAATGATACACCACCACAAAAGGATGTAGATATTTCGTGCTAGCAAACATCCATAGAAGTCTAAAGAATCAACAACATTATTGTTTAACGTTTGATCCTTTGTCTCACTTTCGAATTCTAAGATCTTGAGAGAGTTTTTGAAGGGCAAAAAGGACAGAAAATTGTGTATGTGGTGTGTGCAACAAGTACTATTCGGCTAGGGTAGATTTTACCATGTATTTTGTAAAACTAAGCTCAATCGCCCCCTCTCCGTTAAATCCAAATAAGAAAAACAATGAACTCTCCCATGTCCTGTTATTGCTCTTCATTTAAATAAATACTCTTTCATATCAGGTAAACAAAAATAAAATTACACATCTACGCAAGCACACAAAAATGTTATAAATGACATAAATAAACCACAAAGATACACAATACCCGTAATGAGCATAAAATATTGTGAAACAATGGTAACATCCTGCACGAGAAAAAGGGTTGTGTAGATACAAATGAAGACTTAGAAACTGAAGAAGAATGGCAAATGTAACAAGACGTATATGGCATTCGTTGGCGCAGAAAATAAAGGCAACACCTCAGTTCTTTTATGTTCAAAATGGAAGTAAAACATATTTTACCGTGACACACGCATACACACACACACCCACACACGACACACACTCACACACACACACACCGCACACGCACACACACCCCGCACACGCACACACACACACACCCACACACCACACACACACACCGCACATGCACACACACACACACACATACACACACACACCGCATACGCACACACACACACACACCCCTACACAACACTCACACACACATGCACACATACACACACAGACATACCCACACACCAGACACACACTCACACACACACACACACACAAAGAAAAAAGACGCACAGACAAGGAAATTGAAAAGTCGGAACAAGAAGGGCGCATCATTTAGCAAAACTTTTCAAGAATTAGTTAGCAAATCATAACCACCTAAGCCATTTATCAGATTTCATGAATCCTCCACTCATTTTCTCTCACTATATCCCCTCTAGTAAAGTAAATCAATCCAAAACCACTCTTGCTAACGAGATATATTAAAGGACAAAATGCATAAAAAGTCACTGCGTTTTAAAAACTCTGCAAAAAAAAACCCCCTATTTTCCAAATAAGCTAAAAGTTACCATGTATTTTGTAAACCTGAGCTCAATCGCACCCTCTCCGTTAAAATCCAAATAAGAGAAACAATGAACTCTCCCATTTCCTGTTATTGCTCTTTATCTCAATAAATAGTCTTTCATATCAGGTAAAAAAAAAAAACCTCTAGTAAAGTAAATCAATCCAAAACCACTCTTGCTAACGAGATATATTAAAGGACAAAATGCATAAAAAGTCACTGCGTTTTAAAAACTCTGCAAAAAAAAACCCCCTATTTTCCAAATAAGCTAAAAGTTACCATGTATTTTGTAAACCTGAGCTCAATCGCACCCTCTCCGTTAAATCCAAATAAGAGAAACAATGAACTCTCCCATGTCCTGTTATTGCTCTTTATTTCAATAAATAGTCTTTCATATCAGGTAAAAAAAAAAAAA
>NC_026148.1:16523657-16523872 GCF_000512975.1 Sesamum indicum | reverse complement strand
ACACACTACGCACACGCGCACACACACAGACACACACACACCCACACACCACACACACACCGCACATGCACACACACGCACACACACACACACACCACACACACTCTCTCACACACACACAAAAAAAAAAAAGAAAAAAGACGGACAGACAAGGAAATTGAAAAGCCGGAACAAGAAGGGCGAATTATTCAACAAAACTTCTCAAGAATTGGTTA
>NC_026148.1:16501086-16513657 GCF_000512975.1 Sesamum indicum | reverse complement strand
GCACCCGTCTTCCTCAATTCCGACGCCGAATCTTCCGAAGAAAACATTTGCTGAAGTCCTTGCACCAACACCGGCCTCGAAACCTGCAACACCGGCACCGCACAAATACTTCTCTGTAGACTTGCCATCGCCCGGTATCGGTACAGTTTTGACAGGCGACAAAGGTCCAACATTGCTATTCACAGATGCTGAGACCGAAGTCCTTGCAGCTCCATTCAAATTTGCACTCGTGGGCAAATTTTCGCATGGAGCACCCTCATAAAGCATCCTGCACAAACTAATCGCTGGAACGGGCATCAAAAACAAATTCACGGTTAGTATGCTCAACACCAGACATGTCTTAATTTCCCTATCCTGTGAAGCGGATTTTTCTCGTCTGTGGCTGCGGCGTATTTGGTATATTCAGGGGTACCCAATGCGCGTCTTCAAGTGGACTCCTACTTTCACACCGTCTAAGGAGTCATCAATTGTACCGGTGTGGGTTAGTTTTCCGGAGCTACCAGCACATCTGTTCCGCAAGGAAGTTCTATTCACGGTGGCGAGCATGATTGGAACTCCTCTGCAAATTGACGATGCGACACTCAATCAGTCCAAGCTCTCCAAGGCAAGGGCATGCATTGAATTGGATCCTTCTCAAACGCGCCTTGAAAACTTTCAAATCCAGATTTGTGGGGCAACTATTGTGCAACGTATTGAGTACGAGGATATCCCGCACTACTGCTCTTTGTGCAAACATGTTGGGCATCGAGACTCAGACTGCTATACGAAAGGCGATGCTCTCAAACCACCCCCCCGGAAGCCGAGCAATCATGCTGGAAAGAAGGTTGCTGAAGAGGTCGGGCGAGGCAAAGCAGTGGCAAAGGAAACTGGTGAGAGCTCAAAGATGATGGACCAGCCTACAAAGGACCCCAGGTACCAAACTGAACACAAAATTGATTCTATGGCTAGCGTGGATGAAAATATTGTTTCTGTTGATATTGCTAACACCACATGTGAGGAGGGAAAAATGGGTGATGAGAATTCGGAAAATAGAATGGCTGAAGGAAATTGGATACAAGTGGGAAATGCTACCATGCTTCTCCAACAGAATCAAGATGATTACAGATTCGGCAGAGCAGCTGCTACAGGAACTGGCCTCTCCGGCCAGACTGCCTAGGAATCAATTTTGCGTAGACGAGATACCGGAGTACCTAGTCAGGAACACGAAGGAGAAAATCCGAGTCATGAAACAGAGGGTCCTACATTGGTGTTCACGGATACGGAGACCGAAGCCCTTGCAGCTCCCTTCCGTTTGGCACTTGTCGGAAAATTCTCACATGGAAAACCTCAATTTCGCCACCTGCATCGACTTATTGCCGGACTATGAGTCAAAGGTGCATTTACTGTCAGTATGATCAATGCCAAGCATGTGCTAATTTGTCTCTCCAACGATTCCGACTTCTCCTATCTTTGGCTGAGAAGAATTTGGCACATTCAAGGATTTCCGATGCGCATTTTCAGATGGACACCGTCATTCACACCGGCTCAGGAATCCTCTATTATTCCGATTTGGGTACGTTTTCCTGAACTCCTAGCTCATTTATTTCATAAGGATGCTCTATTTGCGGTAGCAAACATGATAGGAATACCACTTCAAATCAACGACTGCACGTTGAATCAATCCAAGCTCTCTCACGCTAGAATTGGCATTGAGATTGATCTTACCAAGCCACTTGTGGAGGGTTTCAACCTACAAATCAATGGAGTCACAATTCATCAGAAAGTGGAATGGAATATGAGTCCAAAATATTGCAACCTTTGTAAACACGTCGGTCACGACGACTTGGAGTGCTACACAATGGGCAATGCCCCCCGCCCCCCTCCACGAGCCAAGAAGTCAAAAGGGAAGGAGGCAATGGGAACGGAGGAACAAGTGGTGACTGAAAAAGCCAAGACATTTGAAAGGGGTGAATGCTCCAAAAGCAGGTATTCTACTAACCTCTCTAATGACAATGTTGATGGTGGTAAACATGGTGAGCATGATGAGCATGATGATAACATCGTGATGCATGATGAGCATGTTGATATTACCTGTGAGGTCAATAAAATGGGTGAGGAAACTGTGGAACATATTGTGGAGACTGAGTTGCCTTCCGATAATCTGGTTGTGGGTGATGTATATTTTTCGATTGGGGGGATGGAAATTCAAAAGAGGAAGAAACGGATTAACCTTCAACAGGCCTCCAAACTCTTCAAAAGTTTGAAATTTTTTGGAATGACTACTCGACCACTGGAGGAATGGGATGACACTGATGAATCAGAAGGGGAAGACGATGATGTCAACCCGGGTAGCCTACGACCATTAAAGATCCAGGATCCAGTTTGCTCACTGAACCATAACCCGGCTGAGACAGAGGAAAGAGAACGGTTCTTTGTTCCTTCTCCAACCCCGCCACGAAAATACAGACATCGCTGCACGCACTGGGACAATGCAACCGCTTAGAAACTTTTAACTATATGTTGTTTCTCAATGTTAAGGAGTAGTACTCCTTCCTTCATAATTTCTTAATGTAATGTATCTGTTCTTTACTTTTTAATGAAGATGGGATGGGAACCCCGATAAGCATCCCCCACCTTCGGGTGTTTTGTCTAAAAAAAAAAGAAAAAAAAACCCTAACCCTAAACCCTAAACCCTAAACCCTAAATCCTAAACCCCAAACCCCAAACCCTGAACCCTGAACCCTAACCCCAACCCTAAACCCTAAACCCTAAACCTTAAACCCCAAACCCCAAACCCCAAACCCTAAACCAAACCAAATCATTCTTCACTTACCAAATCCTCTCAACTTCTCACTAGAAGTGTGTGAGATTTAACACACTACACCTTCCAACAACCACCACCAAACCACCACTCTTTGAGCCTCACCTCCACCACCAACAGACAGCCCACCTCCTCCTCCACCGCGGCGTCGCCACCGCGCCGCCGCCGGCCGGAGTGAAGCCACACGCGTACCACCATTGGATGCGTCTCGAGAAACCCATCACAAGGATGCAGCTCGTGCAGTGAACGGATTCCGGACGCCGCCGGACGCGCCCTCCAAAGCCGTCAGATTTGCGCCGTTTTCGCCTTCAAATCGCCTTCTCTCTAAAAATCCGACCATTTTCCGACGAGTTATCAGCTGTGCTATACACCGTTGGACTCACCTCGATGAGTACTACAATTCCCCTCGAACAATTGGAGGTTTCAGGTACGCACGACGATGGGCTAAGTCCTCGACCGCCGATCACTTCCGCCGTTGATCGCAGCCGTCAAGGCGACCCACGGTCGCGGACCACCACGGTTGGAATCCTCTGCTCAAGGCGAGTCGATTGGGACCAGTTTCGTCAAGTTTCATCACCTGTGTGCCGAGTTCTTGCAAATCTCCCGTTCGCGCGATCGCCGCCCGTCGCACCGCCGTTGCGCCGCCGTCCGCCGTCGGTTCGCTGGCGGAGCCACACCATTGCAGTCGCCTCGTCATGGCGAAGCCTCCCGTCCGCCAAAAAATCGATATCGGAGCTTCGGCAGCAGCCTCTCCTCCGGCAGCCGTTGCCCTTGAGCCCTTATTGACCGAGTTGACTCGGTCAACGATCAACCCTCCTTTGACCGAGTTGACCCGGTCAACTCAGTCAACCGAATAGATTCAGCACCCGTCTTCCTCAATTCCGACGCCGAATCTTCTGAAGAAAACATTTGCTGAAGTCCTTGCACCGACACGGGCCTCGAAACCTGCAACACCGGCACCGCACAAATACTTCCCTACGGACTTGCCATCGGCCGGTATCGGTACAGTTTTGACAGGCGACAAAGGTCCAACATTGCTATTCACAGATGCTGAGATCGAAGTCCTTGCAGCTCCATTCAAATTTGCACTCGTGGGCAAATTTTCGCATGGAGCACCCTCATACAGCATCCTTCACAAACTAATCGCTGGAACGGGCATCAAAAACAAATTCACGGTTAGTATGCTCAACACCAGACATGTCTTAATTTCCCTATCTTGTGAAGCGGATTTTTCTCGTCTGTGGCTGCGGCGTATTTGGTATATTCAGGGGTACCCAATGCGCGTCTTCAAGTGGACTCCTACTTTCACACCGTCTAAGGAGTCATCAATTGTACCGGTGTGGGTTAGTTTTCCGGAGCTACCAGCACATCTGTTCCGCAAGGAAGTTCTATTCACGGTGGCGAGCATGATTGGAACTCCTCTGCAAATTGACGATGCGACACTCAATCAGTCCAAGCTCTCCAAGGCAAGGGCATGCATTGAATTGGATCTTCTCAAACCGCGCCTTGAAAACTTTCAAATCCAGATTTGTGGGACAACTATTGTGCAACGTATTGAGTACGAGGATATCCCGCACTACTGCTCTTTGTGCAAACATGTTGGGCATCGAGACTCAGACTGCTATACGGAAGGCAATGCTCCCAAACCACCCCCCCTGGAAGCCGAGCAATCGTGCTGGAAAGAAGGTTGCTGAAGAGGTAGGGCGAGGCAAAGCAGTTGTAAAGGAAACTGGTAAGAGCTCAAAGATGATGGACCAGCCTGCAAAGGACCCCAGGTACCAAACTGAACACAAAACTGATTCTATGGCTAGCGTGGATGAAAATATTGTTTCTGTTGATATTGCTAACACCACATGTGAGGAGGGAAAATGGGTGATGAGAATTCGGAAAATAGAATGGCTGAAGGAAATTGGATACAAGTGGGAAATGCTACCATGCTTCTCCAACAGAATCAAGATGAGGGCGAGAGTTTGGTCAGTAGTGCCAAACCATTAAAGATCTGCGACCCGATTTGCTCGACCAATCGCAACCCTGTCGATACAGATTCGGCAGAGCAGCTGCTACAAGAACTGGCCTCTCTGGCCAGACTGCCTAGGAATCAATTTCGCGTAAACGAGATACCGGAGTACCTGGTCAGGCACAAGGAGGAGAAAATCCGAGTTATGAAACAGAGTGGCTCGTGCGGTCCAAGAATTAAGACAGATCGAATCAAGAAAAAATGAAAGAAACAAAAAATTTGATGTCGTATCACAATGTAAATGAGTAGTACTCCTCCATTTATCTTTTGTTGAGTCTATGTTGTAATTCTGACTGTGCTTTATTTTTAATGAAGATGGGATGGGGACCCCAATAAGCATCCCCCACCTTCGGGTGTTCTGACTAAAAAAAAAAAATCCTAAACCCTAAATCCTAAACCCTAAAAACCCTAAACCCTAAATCCTAAACCCTAAAACCCTAAACCTAAACCCTAAACCCTAAACCCTAAACCCCAAACCCCAAACCCTAAACATTTTGCAGTCAACGGCCACCGGCGAACGGCCAGAATCTCCGCCACCGAAAGTTGACCCGCCGTTGACTGCGTTTGACTCGTTGACCGAGTTGACTCGGTCAACCCAGTCAACCCAACAATTCCAGCAGCATGCTTCCTTGATCCCGACGCCGATCCTTCCGAAGAAATCATTTGCTGAAGTTGTGGCACCTCCACAGGCCTCAAAAACTGCAAAATCGGCACATCACAAATATTTCCCTACGGACTCGCCACCGGTCGCTTTCGGAACAATTTTGACAGGAGACAATGGTCCAACATTGCAATTTACAGACGCCGAGACCGAAATCCTTGCAGCTCCATTTAGATTTGCGCTCGTTGGAAAATTTTCGCATGGAGCACCTTCGTACAGCATGCTGCACAAACTGATAGCGGGAACTGGCATCAAAAACAGATTCACGGTTAGTATGCTGAACAACAGGCATGTCTTAATTTCCCTATCCTGTGAATCAGATTATACTCACTTGTGGCTGCGATGTATTTGGTATATCTAGGGGTACCCAATGCGCGTTTTCAAGTGGACTCCTACTTTCACACCGTCTCAGGAGTCATCAATTGTACCGGTGTGGGTTAGTTTCCCGGAGCTACCAGCACATCTGTTCCGCAAGGAAGTTCTACTCACGGTGGCGAGCATAATTGGAACTCCTCTGCAGATTGACGATGCCACACTCAATCAGTCCAAGCTCTCCAAGGCAAGGGCATGCATTGAATTGGATCTTCTCAAACCGCGCCTTGAGGATTTCCAAATCCAGATTTGTTGGGCAACTATTGTTCAGCGTATTGAGTACGAGGATATCCCACACTACTGCTCGTTGTGCAAACATGTTGGGCATCGAGATTCAGACTGCTATACGGAAGGCGACGCTCCGAAGCCACCCCCCCGGAAGCAGAGGAGGGCTGCTGTGGAAGTGGAGCGGGGCAAAGCAGTTGTTCAGGAAGTTGGTGAGAGTTCAAAGACGAGGGAGCAGCCAGAACAGCTTCAGCCTGCTAAGGACACCAGGTACCACGCTGAGCACCAAACTGAAACTATGACTAGCGTCAATGAATTTTCTATTCCTGTTGATGAAGTTAATATTCCCTGTGAGGCTGGAAAAATGGGTGATTTGTCTGCAGATAATCTTGTTGTTAGTTCTGTGAAAAATATTATGGAGACTAATTTGCCTAATCTGGTTGTTGGTGCTGTGTATCCTCCGATTGGGGGGGTGGAAATCCAAATGAGGAAGAAAAGGGTTACCCTTCCGCAGGCCTCTAAACTGTTCAAAAATCTGAAACTTTTTGGAATGATTACTCCACCACTAGAGGAATGGGATGAAACTGATGAATCAGACCCTGTGAGGCTGGAAAAATGGGTGATTTGTCTGCAGATAATCTTGTTGTTAGTTCTGTGAAAAATATTATGGAGACTAATTTGCCTAATCTGGTTGTTGGTGCTGTGTATCCTCCGATTGGGGGGGTGGAAATCCAAATGAGGAAGAAAAGGGTTACCCTTCCGCAGGCCTCTAAACTGTTCAAAAATCTGAAACTTTTTGGAATGATTACTCCACCACTAGAGGAATGGGATGAAACTGATGAATCAGACGGGGAAGACGATGATGTTAACCTGGGTAGCCCACGGCCGGTGAAGATCCAGAATCCAGCTTGCTCGCTGAACAGTAATCCGGCTGAGATCGAGGAAAGAGAACAGTACTTTGCTTCTCCAACACCGCCACGAAAATACAGACATCGTTGCACGCATTGGATCACTACAACCACGTAGAAACTTTTAACTTTTTTCTGTTTCACAATGTTTTGGAGTAGTACTCCTCTTGTTTCTTAAGTGTTTTGTAAGATATCAGTTATTTACTTTTTAATGAAGATGGGATGGGGACCTTGGGGCTAGTGCATTAGGTGGCCCCAACCTTTATTGCTCTTCTTGGACCAGGCTTCCTTGGGTCATATGGATCAGTATAGTTTGTAATAAAAAATTTTGTGGTTTATAAATACCACTCTATCATTCATTTGACACATACTTAATATTCAATATTTTCTCATTTCTGTGTAAATTCTTTGTGGATACTGTATATTCATCTTTTCCATTACGGATTTTATCTTGATGAACTTTTGACGTCACCATTGCGCTATAGAACATTGTACCCAACAATGCTTATTAGAATTAGACTGCCATCCATCCCCTACAGGATCCTAAGCGGTCGAGTTCCTTGAAAAAAGCGAATTATATTGGCTCATGTTATTTTCTTACGAATTAATACTCTCGTCCGCAGGTACAAGATGAGAATATGACACTAGTACGAAGGACTTGGTTTCCAAGAGAGTGCACTGCCTTCAAGGAAAACGAAAAGAAGCAACAGCAGTCTTTACCACGAAAATGGCAAGGATCCCAATTATAATAAATAGTTGTATGCATTGATAACGTCATGCGATGAAGAAATGATCAAGTACAAGCTCTACACCAAGTATCTTCTTAGGAAGAAAAATATTGTAACATGAAACCATGTTCTGGAAAAGCATTCTAATACCAATGCGATTAAGAATTCCAAGCAACTTCACACCTCATACCATGGCTTTCATCTTGACCTTAGATCTGTGAGATGAGTAGGAAACGGTGATCAAATCCTTCGTGCAACTTGACCACTTTCCACAACACAATTCCAGTTTGGTTCCCCATGTGCCAAAAAAATTTCAATACTTGTCTCTCTGCCACAAATACCAGACAAACACCACTACAGGCGACAACGGATGGTCCTTAAAGTTGAATTCTCAAATTCAAATATCAGTTTTCTTTGTTATGTTGCACTTGGATTGATTGATATCTCTTTGATGTATTCTCAAGGCATTAGCAAACAACCTTTTTGCAGCGCCCATATGTTCCTTTCGCAAATGGTTTTCGTCAATGCTATTCTCCTTTCGCTCTGATGCAGGACCTCCCTTGGATGGTACTACGTTTTTCTGCTTGGCTTCCTTACTCAAGGAAGATAATTCAGATCCATTGGATTTGTGGACTTCTGACAATGTACATGTTATTGGATGTTTGGTAGACAGGGACTTCCTCTCCAATTTGTTGCTAGAACAGATGGTCGCCTCATCCACTTGTTGAATGTTCCAATCTTTTGCTGTCGGTCCATATTCCTTAGTATCACTTGAACTGAACTCATGACAGACCACCTTATTGGTTTTGCCAAGCGCACGAGTTATCATACGACGGGCAACAACAGGGTCATTTCTTGGCCTCTGCTTTACCAGTTCAGTTTGATATAATTCTGCCGAAAAGATTCTCTGCCGTGCAGCAAGATAAGTTGTCTCTCTCTCCTCCAGTGAACATTCCCTTGCAGAATTATCCCTCTGGCCTAGAGAACCATGGAAACAGACTTCTTCAGGCAATGAAAATAATGCAGAGCAAACGACAGTGCATTACTGAAGCAATGGATTCTAAGTCCGGAAAATCAATAAGCACTAAGGGAGTTCTAATCCAATATAAATCATATAACCACCTCAGAAAATTAGAAACGAGACAGAAAGAATGTGTCAGACATACTATATAACGTATTACAAAGTATATGGAAGCTTTCAGATTGAGTATTTCAGAGCAAAAGCATCTCTTCTCGTTGTTCCCTTTGTCCTTCGAAATTTCCATTTAGCGTAGCTTGTTTTCAATGCACTTTGATTATTAAAGAGGTTTGCATGATCTAAGGAGATATCCATTAACAAGCATGCACACTTCTCAAACTTCATCTCAATACTGTGTTGAGTGCCAGGTTACCATGAAAACTAAAAACCCAAACTTAGATGTCACAATCAGCTCGCAATTTAAGGAAAGATGGGAGTAGCCACTTCATCCTTTACCATGTTATTCTTCGAGGAAATGATTATCCACTTACGCATTATGACTTGATCAATTCCACTGATACATAATAAGAATCAATGATAGAAACTGAGGGCATTAATTGCATTATGTGCCCAAATAAAGTTGTCTAAGTTACGCCATATCTCCTCTTAGTCTCTCTTCCATAACCAATAAGGTGGTGTATAAGCATAAATTATTGCTGATTATTGGAAGCCTCACCAGGAATGCTGCTCCACTTATTTAAAATCCAACAGCTTGCACCCATTGAATGGTGTCTTTAGATCTAATTTAAGCAAATTGATATATTCCATACAACAAAAATTAAAAACAGTATCAATCAAACGGAAAGGGTACTTTTATCAAGGAAAATTTCTTAACTTTTGCTGTCCTGGAGGCTATACCTCACCTGGTATAACTTTCTCTCGGCTTAATACATCAAAAGATACTGGAGACTGCATCTCACCAGACTGCCACAATAAATCAGTCACAAGGATGGGAGGTCTGCAATTTAATTGAATAAAGTGGAAGATAAGAATTCAAAAGGTTATCCAATCAATGTCATTTCCGAATTCAGACATCAAAATGAGAGAACGGTCTTTATTGAATGCCAAATCATATTAACCCAATAAACAAATTTAAAAAGCAAAAAATTCTGAAAACAACAACATAATCTGGTCCAACACAAATTAAGGTATGTGTAAATAAAGAAGGGTAATTACATTGAGCTCCCCCGAGATTTGGCATACTACGAATACCCCCTTGTTGGTTCAGAAATTACCAATACCCCCCCAACCCCCTGATATTTGATGAAATTATATAATTCTTGAATGAAGACTTGGGATTGTCAATTTCACCTTTCTTGTATCTTTTTCTTTTCTCAAAAAAATGAAAAACTAAAAAAAGAAAAAAAGAAGAAGAAGAGGAAGAATTGGATGAGATGGATGGAAAAACTTTAAAAAAATCATAAAAATATTATCCAATTAGTCCACAAAAAGTTTTAGAAAATTTAAAATTTAAGTATTTCACAAAGTGTATTTTTGGTCAGTCCATCACAAAAAATAGATGGAAATCTAACGGAGATTAACGAACTGGCTAGTTAATGGCCGGCCATTAAAACCAGGGGCGTAGTGGTAACTTTTCCAACAACGATAAGGTATTTGTAATTATATCAAATTTTAGGAGAGGTCGTTGTAATTTTACCAAATAAAGAATGATTGTCAACAGTTTACGTACATTGATGTCTCTGGACAGCGCTCCAAGATTAAGTGCCTGTCCTCTCCTTCACCAACAGACTGATGAGAAAACCTATCCTTGTAACACAAACATTATATATGTTTAAAAATAGTGGAGTGGTCACAGTTTAACATTCTACTGCTTAAAGTTTTGAAAATACAGAAGGATATCATTGCAAACATAAGAACCTTAGAAGAGAAAATACCCAAAGATGTCAGCAAGACGATGTATGAGCAAGCGGTTATAAGGATTCATTGGTTCCAGCTCAAGCACCCCATTTAAACTGCATAAAACATTTTTACCCCCTAAATTTTTTGAATGAAACTTAAAAGTTCTCTTCAAGTCAAGTCAAAGAAATCTAGCCAAATGCACCATTGCATGTAAAACGTATGAAGTAGCAAGTGTACTAGATGCATGCACCATTTTGGCCAAACTGCAGAAAGAACAAAACTTTCAAAAGTCAGCAGTTTCATCCCATTATGGGGGAGTGTAAAGTGTTTTTGAAAAATGAGGTGCTCACAAAATGCTTGGTTGAAACACAACAGCTTGAACAATAAATAATTATTGACAGAACCTGAAGGTTCTGATGATTGTGGATTCCCGTTTGGAGGGAGAGGACCAGGGAGTAAAGCAGTACACGACTTGCTAAGAAAATTCTACCAATGACGCACGTGAATTTTTTTCCCTTTAATTTAAGAAGGTTATACATTGTCGAAAATTATAGTTTCTTTCAGTTCAAAGGGGTCATAGAAACCATCTTCTTACAAACTGCTAAAGTAGCTGGATTCACATATGAACTGTGCAGTAACTTGTGTCTACTGGAATTTACCCAACTTACCTTGTATCATTGTGAAGAAAATTAACTAACACCTGTTCGATTGACAAAATGAGATGCTTGCAAGGAATGTTGTCTTTAACAAGAAAAGCCAACTCCTCGACCTGCAAATGTGCTATTATAGATAAGAATCAACCAAGAGGGAGAACCAAATTTCAAATATGTTTTCACCAAAGTTAGAATACAAAGTTGCTGCCAGAGATGTATTTACCAAGCCCCAGCAGCAAAAGCAATTATTTCCATTCAATGTCATGCTACAGCACTAAACAAGCTCCTTTGGATAGATAAGATCTTAACAATGCGGCATGGGTCAACTTTTTAGTGTCTTGAACCTGGTAAGCTACCATACAATCTCGATTACATGCTCTGATAATAGGAGTGCAACTCAAAGCTAGTGCTTCACATTTTTCTATGAGAAAAGTTTGTGTGTTTCATACATACTCGACATGTACTACAATATGCATCTGTACTAGATAAATAACAAGGCGTAATGAAAGCACTTTTGCTCTTCCAATTTTTGGTCATGTTTAAGATTTGCACAGGCAACCTACATTACAGTGAGGAAGCACTGAGGGCGTCCTGTGAACAAATCAAATTACTTAAAAGGTAAGAAGGTAGGTTAAATGAAATCTATGCACTTGATATGCTGATATAGCGAAAGAAGGCAAAAGAAGAAGGGAAATCATAGAAACTAGTAAGCTGAAGAGAAAGAGAAGTAATTTGGATTATGAAGTCTGAATTTTTTGGATTATAGAGTGTTTCGTTTAAAATCAGACTTTATAAGATATTTGGCGCACCACCAATTCTCAGCTAGTGATTTCCTCCCAAGACTCACCACATCAATGAAATCACACAACACTTGTTTTCTACATGGACAACTCTTTGGTCCTACACTAAACCTGGGATAGGTTTCCTCATTTTGACAGGATATCGTTCCTATTATACCATATCCTTCTCAGATGCATAGAACTTCTAGGCCAGTATGCACCCCCCAACATTCAGCCAGATCTGGTAACTTTATCATTCTGTTCTTGCTTCATAGTAATTTTCCATAGCAATGAATGCCATGTTTATGCATGTGCAAAGGCAACTGAAATATTGTCATCCCTCTTGCCTCTTTCTCCAAGAAACCTTGATTCATCTTGCTACCTCCAAGACGTTGCCACTCAACCAGAGTGCATCAGTCTAAAAGGTTTCAAAGCCGTCTGCAACTTTTTCAAAATCCTTGCCATAAGATTCCATGGGATAAATAAAGTAAACACTTTGGCTGACCAAGAACGACAAACTTCCCAAGGTACACCAGCGAAAGGTAGGCCA
>NC_026148.1:16442859-16501076 GCF_000512975.1 Sesamum indicum | reverse complement strand
CAATCAAAATGACAAAATTTTTACTAGAAGTAAAGATCAATTGAACAGGTGGTGTAAATATCATCTAAACATGGAAATCCACAAAGATGAAAAGAAAGGGAAGCAGCAACAGTTGCAGGTTAATTAAAATCATAATCGTACATGAGCAGTAACAGAAGTAAAAAGGTAGTAACCATGGCAAATTGGGTGGTACTCATTGAATTTGAAGTGCAGAACTCGAACTCGAAATCGTACTGCAGTTGCCGACCAACTCTGCTTTCAATTCCCTGCTCTCTCTATCAGTGCAGAACTCGAACCCGAAATCGAACTCGTGCTGCAGCTGCCGACCAACTCTGCTTTCAATTCCCTTGCTCTCTCTCTCTCGCTCGAAAGCTTCTATTCTTAACAGGGTTTAACTTATTCTCGGTGGTATTAAAATTACCAAATTATCTACAATCTTAAATAGTAATTTATTCCTTATTCTTTTTTTTGAAAACATAACAATTTATTCATTCTTAATTGCTATTTTTTTATAAGAGGACTATTTACCTATTTTTCATAGCATAGGCAAGGAAATTGCAATTTACCCATTCTTAATATCAGTCATTTGTAATAGATTTCTTGTGTATAATTTTTATAAGTATCGTTTAAAATAAAATATTTATAAAATTTTATTATTTAATAAAATATATATAAAATAATAAGTATATATATATATTTTTATATGTATTATATACTTAAATTTATAAAAAATAATAATAAAAATAAAAGAAAATTTAAAAAAATAACTATTAAAAAATAATAAGAATGAGAAGTTAGATGAAAATTTAAAAAGAAATAAATTAAATGTAAGAAAAGCAAACCAAAAAAAGGAAAGACGCCAAATAAGTGTTCTGCCTTAATATACTAGCCGTTGTGGCAAGTCGTTCCTGCGTGCATATAATAAATAATTTTTTATATCTTAAAATATATTACAAATAAGAGTAAAATATATAAACCAATATATTTACATTAATAAAATAAAGAAACAAAAGAATTATCAACTAATGTACATTTTGAAAAATTAATAAGTTAGTTATTTTGTCATGAAGGGCATTTTGACATTATAGAAAACTGGTATGGTGGTGTCATTAACCGCCGTTTATAAGTATGGAGGGACTTTTCTTTTTATAAAGTTGTTGTGGCATGTCGTCTGTACGTAATAAATCCTTTCATGCTTTAAAATATATTATAAACTAGTTGTTGTGGCACGTCGTTCCTGAGTTCATATAATGAATAATTTTTTGTGCTTTCAAATAATTATTACAAATAAGAGTAAAATATAGAGATCAATATATTACATTAAAAAAAACAAGAAAAAAAGAAAGAAAATTAATTTATCAGCTTATATAAAATTTAGAAGTTAAATAAGTTAGTTATATATTCATATTGCCTCTAGAAGTCGGCATACAATTCCCTGAAGTGGATGTATTCTGTAAAATATCATTGTTTCTTGAAAAAAGTAATGAGTTAAATTACCTCTAGCAGTAGGTAAACTACTTTATATCAATTATTTGCAATCATCTCTGAAGCGATGTTAAGTATAACATTTGATTTTCTCACCACCTAAAGTGTTTTGAGATAACGACTTGATCAACAAGTCCGAAGCTTCTTTGTTTATTTAATTGATTCATGATAATTTTTTGATGTCATAATATATATTGTGATTATAATATGACTAACTTGAAATTAATGTAATTAATTTACTTTACCTACATAGTTTTGTTTCATATGCCTATTTATGTATTTTAAATGTTTTGCTAACACATTTATATGTAATAACATTTAATTATTAACAAAATAAATTTGACATGAGTACCATTTAATTACCATTTTTAATATTATATGATTTAAGCCAAACTTAAATATATTTAGTTCTAGTTATGCATGTCATAATAATTCGATTCAATTACATAGTAACTTATATATTCCTTATTGTTAGTTATACTTTTATGCTACTTTTACTTTATATTCATGTGTAATACCATTTGATTATACTTACATGTATAGGTTGAATACATAGGTCGAATATTATTCTAAAAGTGCATATTAACTTCTTGTAGTTTAATGGTCAATCTCAAAAAATTGGACTTCATTGCTCTTGATGTTTTTGCAATAAATTATCCATCATGGGTCCTTAATATCAAATGTATTTGGCAAGTAGCAAATTAGGAGAAATAATAAAATAAAAAACTACTGCTTCCGAGCAAAATTATGCTAAAGCGATGATTTTGTTTCGTCATCATCTACATGAGAGCTTGAAGTCTCAATATTTAACAATCAAAAGTCTTTTTCAACTCTGGAAGAGCTAAAAGGATCAATTTGACCATCAAAAGACTATAATATTACTATGTGCAAAAATATCACTCGATACTGATGTGAGCGGTCCAAGAACACTTGGCCCAAAAGAGGTTATGAACCCAAGCCAAGCCCATCAGGCCATAAGGAAGGTAGCCCACCAGAAGATTTTCAAGCTCGGCCAAAGAAGGGGGCCCAATAAAGTGCTTGCCCAATCACAGGCTCGCCTTCAATGCTTAGTTAAAGCAGCCCAGGAGAAGGGAGGCGCCCCCAAGACTCAAGACTCCTTAATCTAAAAGGACTTCCTGCAGAAGAGGAGTCCTCTCCCAAGTAAAGACGTGTTGTTGTGTGTTGATCAACTAAAGATAAGATTAAATCATGTTATATCCACATGTATCTTGCCCCTATTTTCGAAAATAAAGGTAGTATGTAGAGTCCCAACGAAGCGGGACGCCCCCTCTACAGATACAGGTACAGTCCCCATTTCTTTCTATTCTTGTTGTAGCTGTCAACTTGCATTCTAAACATAATTTTCTCAAGAATTTCTTACTTATATCTCAATCTCTCATTACGATTTTGATGTGTATGGCTCAAAAGTACTTGGTCCCGAAGAGGTCACAAAGTCCAAACAAAGCCCATCAGCCCATGATGAAGGCGACCCACAGGAAGATTACCAAACTCGGCCCAAGAGCGAAGCCCAGTAGAAGGCTTGCCAGATTACGAGCCTGCCTTTCAAATCCAACCCAAGAGAAAGAGGACGTCCCCAAAGCTCAGAACTCCTGACCTAGAAGGATTCCATGAGAATAGGAGTCCTCACGTATAAGGAATCCTCCTCTAAGTAAAAATGTACGGATTAAGCCAAGGATAAGATAGAACCATGCTTTATCCGTAGGTATATTGCCATTTTCTAGAAATGCAGGTAACGTATAGAGTCCCTATGAAGGGGGACGCCCCTCTATAAATACAGGAAGCATCTAAAAATTGTTTTGTTGCTCTTACTGCAACTCTAAACTCGTGTTCTAACATATTTTATTCACGAAATTCTTATTTTTATTTTAATTTCTTATTATGATTTATTTCTATAATTACTTATTCCTAAATTCAGAACTAACTTGGGCGTCGGAGTGCTAACATGTTGTTTTGCAGGTCCTATTTTTCAAGTTCTTTTGCTTAATCAAACCCAAGTCCATCCTCGAGATCCAAGACCATTGGTCTCGTTCTAAAACTGCAAGCATCGATTGGCGCCGTCTGTGAGAAGCTTGAGTTAAAGACATGCCCAGGTACAAAAACCTCATCACAATTATAGTATAAGTTTCTCTCCCTTCTTGATCTCATTTCAGCTTCATTGAGAAACCTTCTAGGTTGGCTATTTTCATTTCTGGCCTTGTAAGCGAGTTTGTAAGAAGGTTTGTAGGCAGAGGCCTTGCTTACAAGTATGTAGGGGTTCCTCAGTGGATTGTTCTTCAATGGTTGTTGTGTCTTTTTTTTTATGGTATCCACAATTTACTCTTGTTTCCTTGCAAGCATAATGGCTTTGGTTGAGTGTGGCAGGTCTCAAAGTGGCTACATAACCTTTTATCTTTTCCTTCAAGCCACTGATGAACTTCATCATGAAAAACTCTTCACCTAGTTGCTTGTTAAAGATCAGCATTTGTGCCTCTAGCTCCTCAAACCTCTCCAAACAGGCATTTACAGCGATTTCTTGATGAAGTTTGTTAAATTCTGTTATTACTCTTTCATAGTCCAAGTCCTCGAATCTCTCTAACACATTTACAGTTAGCTCTTATCATGTAGGTTCCCCTCTCTTCTCCACATGCCCTTGGTACCATAACTTAGCTTTGCCCTGCATATGAATAAAAGCTAAGGCCACTGTCTGACTTTCAGGAATAGGAATTATTTGAAAATTGCGTGTACACCTCCTAATCCAAGCACTAGCATCCTCCCCATTAAAGAGTGGAAACTCCATCTTGTGGATGGAGTTATATCCTGTTGCATTAGTCAAATTTGTGTTTTCTCCTCCCACAGTATGTTGTGGAGCTATTCGTGAGGTTGAACCTCTTTCCATTGTTGTAGTCAATCCTTCCCCAAGGATGGATTTATTTCTATTATAGTTTTGTAGTTGCTCAACCACACTCTGAAGCTGTTGTTGGACTGTCACTAACGTATGTTCAATGTTCATTACTGCAGAATGTAAATCATCTTGTGCTTCTGTTAATTGGTCTAAACGTGCATGAGTTTGTTTTTCAGCCACTTGTCTTCTGAAAATGATCTTCCCCATTACATATAGAACTAGTTTGAAATCCTCATAATTGCGATTACAATTCTCAAAAAAATTACATCCAGAATTGTAGAAACATGGAACCCAGCACTAGTTCTTTCCTCTTTCAGAAACTTCAGCTCCAGTGGTTAGGCTAAGCCACCCACGCCTGCTTCAACAACCTCCACATGTCCATCCTTCAGGCTCTCGGCCGCACTTGAAACGACATCGCTTTTGGTCCTAATGCCTAATTCGCCCAGTTGCCCTAATTCAGTAGAAACACCGTCGTTTATGTCTTTAATTCCCAATTTTTCTTTCAAATTCAGCTCACCCTTGATCATACGGTTCTGGTTCTCCTTCTCATCTGACGATCATCCAATGAAGTCGCATTTCCTGTTAAAAGCGTGACAGGATTCTCTTTAGCAAAACTCCTATTACAGGGGAACTCCTCCTCTAGAATAGGGAAGGTACCCCTCGGTAAGCATGCTCTGACACATTCTAGAACTCTACTTGCTGCTACTCTATTGCTCTAATTTCGTGCTCTTACATACGGAATTATCACTTTTATCATAATTTCTCTTCATAATTCATTTTTATACTTATTTATTTTTAAATGCGAAACTAATTTAAGCATCAAACTGCTAACCTTCTATTTTGCAGGTCCTCTTTCTCAAGAACTTTCACTGAGTTAACCCAAATCCAACAATAAAGATCCAAAAACTTTGGACCCATGCTAAAATCGCACGCATCAATAATAAATTCAAAAAAAATTTATAAACTTTGAAAAAAATAAATAAATAATATGAATGAATTAAAAAACTAAAAATTTAGAAGTAGAACAATAATGATAATAATTTTTTGAGTTTCAAAAGTATAAATAAAAGCTGCTAGAATAATTAATTTAGAAGAATAAAATAAAACTTATATATGCATTATCTATACTATTATAAAAGAAAATTCATTGATGGTACCAATTTTTTATTGTAACATTTTACTCTTTCATTAATTATATTCATTCAAAAAGATTGTCCATAATAGTAATTTTATTTTTTTATAATTATTTTTAAATTATATTTGTTTCCCTCTCAACCTACTAGCCCATTTTTCTCTCATGTTCTCCATATTTTTTGCCCTCACAAATTTTCATATAATAAACCCTATTACAATTATTTGTTAATCTTTCACATTCTCCAAATTTTTTTTTACAAGCTTCCATATTTTTAATAAACTCACAATTATAACTTTTCTTTCTTTTTAACTTTACCCACATTTCTTTTTCCTCATATACTTCTTTGTTTCTTCTCATCACCTTACTATTTTTTGTTTCTTTTGATAATTTTTTTTCTTTATCACACTATAATTTTTTATATGCACACCACATACAACAACTAGTTATTATAAAAAAAAAATGGCCCAGCTCAGGACCAAATGGTCTTGGGCCACTGGGCTGAGCTGGTCCTAGGTTTCAAACTTGGGACCAATGCAGGACCGGCCCAATCCCAAACCGGCCTAAACCAACTTTATTGGTTCAATTGAATTTTGAGTAAGACTGACTCAGCTCGGCCCACAGCGCATCTTGAATCCCATTTCTCCTCCTTTTTCTTATTTTGCGCTGAAACTACATCCAACTGGGGGGGCAAATTGTTGGCTGCCTGCCTCGATAAGGTGTCACTGGCCGCTCCTTGGGCAAGACGGTCGGCAGTGACTTGCGGAGGACGTGCGGGCGGCTAGGGGATGCCGGCCGGCACGCAGGTGCGCAAACGGCCTTCGAGCAGAGACTCTTACCGATTGGGGATTGCAAAACTGTCCGTATGGGAACTTTCTTGATGTGTGGGGATGCTATCCGCCAAGTATGAAGTCATTCCGAGGACGTTTGGGCAAGGAGATATAAGGGCGACGATCAGGCACTCTGCACGCGAGCAGGAGAGAAATGCATGAAGCAGAGTGCTTTATCTTTCGAGATTTGGAAAACTGTTTCTATGGCGAGATCCTTGGAGTGTTGGGAACACTTCCAAGATGTTTCAGAGGTAGACGGTTCCGTTTGGGTAGGAAACGACGATGATCTTCAGAGTCTGCCAGTGCGCCGGCCGGCACGCAGGTGCGCAAACGGCCTTCGAGCAGAGACTCTTACCGATTGGGGATTGCAAAACTGTCCGTATGGGAACTTTCTTGATGTGTGGGGATGCTATCCGCCAAGTATGAAGTCATTCCGAGGACGTTTGGGCAAGGAGATATAAGGGCGACGATCAGGCACTCTGCACGCGAGCAGGAGAGAAATGCATGAAGCAGAGTGCTTTATCTTTCGAGATTTGCAAAACTGTTTCTATGGCGAGATCCTTGGAGTGTTGGGAACACCTCCAAGATGTTTCAGAGGTAGACGGTTCCGTTTGGGTAGGAAACGACGATGATCTTCAGAGTCTGCCAGTGCAGTGGCGAGACTGTAATTTCAGAATATTGTATGGGCAATTCCTCAGCGATGGATGATCGGATGGGGCTGAAATTCAAAAGTTATGATGTGGAAGTCGTAGGCTACGCTACGGTTCAAGCGGCATGTGATTTGGACGTCGGTTGAGGGAGATGCGGAAAAAGGTGCGCTCCTCAACCCCTTTCAATGTCTACTGCTGGAAATAGAAAAAACTTTCTTAAACCTATTATAAGGGGGGTATGATGCGGTGAGCTCCAGCCGGCCCTCCCCGTGCACGACGGCAGTGGCGGTAGGCAACGTCGGCACTAAATGAGCATCTCTTGGGGGCATGTTGGGGGCCTCCAAGGGCCGGCTCTAGGCATCTCAAAGGAGTGTTTAGAGTCCCCGAAAGGCATGGGAACCGGACGGGCAGCGTAGGGCCAGGACGGCCTACGTTGGGCACAAATGCGGCCGAGAGGTTCCGTGTGACGTGCAAGGTTGCTCCGCGGGCTGCGAGATATTTGGGGCAACACCTCTCGTGCGAATGGGTGATCGAGGCAAGCACTCCAAGACCTCGTGATCCAACTCATGGCACGCGCTATCGGGTTCTAGCCGTCCATGGGGGTCCGTTGGCCAAGATGAGCGGTCGTGGGGCGACGCCGCACTGTGGGCAAATTATGTAGCCACGTCGAAAGGCAAGAAGCCATGTCGGGCATGCCATGCGGGATCAAAGCCCGAGTGTGCGTTGGACATGAGACGGGCGTTGCGGGCGCATGCGGAGCGCCGTAATGCCGAGGCGGAGCGAGGATGCTCCTTGCCATCGAGGGATGAGTCGGCGGGTTCCGAGATTGTGGGCGAGACGCATGGCGGCAGACTAGCTAGTCGGGGCCGGCCGCTAAGAGACGCTAAGGCGTGCGTGCCGAGAGCCTCGACGAACATGGGCATTTTGGATAGGCGAGCGCCAGGGCACGCGGTGCCGCGCAGGGAGGCGTTCAGATGTCGTGCTAGCGAGCTTCAGTGTTGAAGACACGCGACGAGCAGTCGGTAAACTCTGAGATGTGCAAAGGCTGGTCGAAGGTTGGGTGAAACCTGAGACGCCGCACGGGCGAAAAACATATTCCGCTGCGTGACAAGAGAGTCCGACTGCCCCTTCTCCACAGCTTACTGAACCCGAATTTCCAAGGCATAGTCGTCTAAGTTAAGTTTATGCCTCACAAATCGTTTAATCTAATTAAATTCTTAGTCCGAGTACAACAAAAATAACTGAGTAATGAATCATCAATAAAATCATTAACTTTGACAAAAAAGGGTTTCAGAATTTTAAAGTACGTGTAATCTGTCGTTTTTGTAAAGGAAAGGACGAACCGCCGTACATGCACAAAATTTCTAAAGAGATGTAGATAAAGCAGTAGTGTTTTCAGTCTATCAGATTATCTCCATCACAATGCCTAGACGACCAAGATCACTGCGCAATGAATCCACGTTCTTGAATTGAATGCCAATGAAGCCAGCATCAATTGCGGCCTCAACATTTTTCATCCTGGAACAGTTAAACAAGATATATGTTAGTGATAAATGACCAAACAGAATGAAACATCCTTGCAAATAGATATATATCTTCTTCTGGAAAAATATCAACGTTCATGTCTCTCATGATATTATGTCATACTATATAAACAAAACCTTTGCCTCACGCCCTGCATCAAGTTGGCCGACTGTCAATCAATTGGCTTCAGTAAGAATAAATGGTCTGAAGTTGCAACTATTCCCCTCTTCCTAAACCATTGTATGCAAGTCCTTTTTAAATAGGTAGAAGATGGTAATTTGTGCCTAAGGCCAATTCTCAAAATTGCTTTCACTTTCTTTTAATAAAACTATTGTAACTTCACATTTCACATAACCATTACATAATTATCCTACCTGGGATCACATCTGGATGACTTTATAACACTTTAATTTAAGTAATAAGACACAATGCATCATCTTACATGCTCTGAAGTCACATGCTAAACGTTAGTACAGGCTAGATTATATGACGAATGTACAATACATGTTCAGATGAGATAATTGATTGATCAGTTGTAACATGATATTCAATGCATAGCCACTTCTTTAGACATCCCAAATTTCTTCCCTTAGTTGGGTGACCACCTCATTTATTAATGCCGGTCTTTGGGGGCAACTGAAACTAGTGCCTCCACAGAACTTTGATTATTCCAGAAGATGAAAGCCAAAGCTTCAACCATACTGTACAACAGCCTCCCTTTCCAAGACGATCCTAGCTCAACTAGGTGGACCAATTGCGTGTTTCTTGTACAGTTCCAGATTCAACCATTTAATAATCTATACCGGTGCAACTTAGCATATGAGGGTACACATATCACTTTTCTCAATTTTTCAGTGTCACAAACATTTCTATAAGTTACTACGTTTGATGGTCCCAATCTGCAGCGGGGGTTACAGGATTATATGTTTCACATTTCTCTTAAAATCTTATGTCTGTGCATCATTTAACTAAGCGACTAAAATGACAATTTTCCATAATTCATTATCATTCAAGAGTTTCACATCAAGATGGAAATTGGAAGTGGGTGTGGGTCTAGAGGCGCTACCACTTTGAAGCAGCCTATCGCCAGTTTGCTGTCAAGATTTTGGATTCATTTTCCAAAGTTTAAGGTAGACTCTAATCAGCAGACAATGTGCAAAAATCAGTATATAATTTTTAAGTTAGATTGATTAATAGTATGCTATGTTTCATCCTTAAGAGTAGATCAAAACGTTCGATTCTTTTACCTCCTCCTACCTTTGGCTGTACATGCTTTCTTTATCAGTAACTCCCAGCATTGACAAATTTCACGCTCAAGCTACAAGTGTTCTTTTGAGTTACCCCACACCTTTGATGTCTCCATATTTTGACCATCCCATGCCGGGAATTCCTTTTGCTGCCACACTGTAAAACAGTCATGCAGCTCAAATCCTGTTTCCAAATTTGTGTTATGATAACCTAGTTATATGCTAAATACATGCAAATCCAATGTTATTTAGGAGCTCGGCAGAAGGAAAAGTGGCTCGCAGGCAACGGTAACTTGTTACACCCAGGAGGTGAGAGGGTTATAGGAATTCCCAATTACCTTCTACTATCAAGAGTGTCTAGTAGGGGCGAGGGGGCAAGGGAGGAACCATTCTTCCTCAATTGGGTCCATCTCAACTAACATTGTAGCTGCTCTGTCCTCTGTTAGTCGTATTCCTATCTTTCTTTACATATACTATTGGACTCTATTGCAATCTCAAAGTGCATCCTCTGGAAGTCGACACCTGGAGTATGGGATGATTTGCTTTGGCCTAGAATTTCAATTGGGAACTTGTCTTCCTTAATTCTAGTAAGAGAGATAGTTTGATGTAAATTGAATTCTAATATGAAGTCAATGGAAGGTAGTTCGGTTGAACTGAAAACGCCACCTTGTTGCTAAAAGACACACTTGGTTCATCATTTAGACTGAAGTCAGATATTTTCTACTGTTGCCAAGATTATATTGTTTGGTCTTGATTCCTACCATCTGGTTGTTCATAAGTTTGTTCGCCCATATTATGAACTGAACTGACAGAGAAAACGTACATGGAACAGTGCTCTGACCGTGTTCTCAGTAGAAATCCAATAGACCTGTTTGTCACCATAAAAAGTGACCTGAGAAAGTCTAAAATGCATGAGGCAGAAAGATGTCTACCTCGTTTTCTGTGAGAAATGATCTTGAAGGAAAAACCTTATACTGCACATGTGGTCAACAGTTCAAGTGACCAATAACTGATTTGTCTAATAGGGTGTTAAAGTTCATTTATAACAATCTTAGAGCATATGATATATGTTTTCCAATTTGAGGATAGGATTTAGTGCCGAAAACAATGGTATTCTTTGATACTAAACCATAACTTGTCAGTCACTTCGCCAGTAAATGGAAATATTCTTCCAAATCTTTAGTTTCAACAGGCATGTCAAAATATCTATTGTTAGTTCTGATCATCTATGCCATTGAATGGTTCAGTTTCATTATATTCACAAATTAATATATGCAACATTTTGGGACTTTAAATCTTAATTAATTTTGTCTATTTGGAATCTGGGTAAATCCGTATGTTGTTGCATTGATGGTCAGTACTTAATGTATCATCTAGAACTATTACGAGGTGAAAGAAATTTTATTTGAGACTCTTGCCTGTTCATCAAAGATTATGTGAGCAAAGATCGGCTAACCCCTACGTTGAGCAAAGCAAGTCTTCAAGTCTAATACTCTCAGCCGGATAATAAGAATACCTGTCATCAATAAAGATACAGCATGCTGGCTCGATCTTTAAGTGATTCAAAGTATCCATGTAAAGGTCGGGATCAGGCTTCCTTTTTCCTGCAGGCCAAATTTCATGACCACAGCTATGGTTACAATTTATGAAACTTGAGCAGAGAAAATTGACTGAGCATGTAAAATATGAATGTCTGTAGAAGTTGTTTAACTTTATAAATAGAATACAACAGAACTAAAAATTAAATCCTGTCCAGATGGATAACTTTTGTCTAAATCAGCAAATGTGAAATCATGGGATTCAGACATTTTTTCGAAATAGAATATACAAGAAAGAAATTGGCAATAGATCAGAAAAGGACAGCTGAGAGAAGCAATTTCAGTCGTGTTAATCACTCCCTGTGTAACAGATTGGTTCCTACTAATTAGTCCACATGTCAATTTGGGTATTAAAACAGAAATTCCAACTAGTACTAGTCAAATAATATGTGATAATGATGAGGTATAACACTTGAGAGTAGGCATACCATAATCACAAAAACCAAGATGCATCTAAATATGAACCCAAACATCCTCCCAACTTAGGGGTCGACAAGAAAATGATACCAATACACTCATTTAGTGTAAACTGCTTAACAGCTTCTAGCTCACATGCCTATTGGTCCCACAACAACAATAAGATACTGCAACCATCCTCTAGTGCTTGACTGCTTGTTTAGAGTGCAAAAATTGGCAGAAAATATATATTCGCGAGAATCTGCTCAATTCCCCAAAAAGCATCCTTATTAGCAAAAGAGAGAGCATCATTGTTTACAGTATTTCGAATTACTATCC
This sequence comes from Sesamum indicum, assembly GCF_000512975.1. NCBI lineage: Eukaryota > Viridiplantae > Streptophyta > Magnoliopsida > Lamiales > Pedaliaceae > Sesamum > Sesamum indicum. The sequence goes on along the minus strand of NC_026148.1, from coordinate 16,488,973 downwards.
AATCCACCTCCTTGGTAATCTAATTGTTGAGAGCAGCAAATGAGGAAGACTTTATAAAGGTCAGAACAGAGAGTACCCATTATGCATGAACAGAATGTCCAGGATAAGTAAGTTGACAATTTTAGCTTTTCCTCAATGATTTCATACCTGCAACACGAAAAAATAGAAAGTAAACTAGAGCGTGATGCTTCCCAGAACTTCCACCAAAACCTGTTTATTTAGACATACCAGATGGGATAATTAGTGAAAGCATGCATTTCATATCCACTTTTCTTTAGATCAATGAGTAATGCTTCAACTCCTTCGATGTAGGAATAACCTCGTTGCATGCAGCTTTTGAGGCCTACAAAGTATGAACTCTGTTTATAATGCTCTTAAAATTAAAAAGGAAAAGGAAAAGACCTCGACTTTATAAACAATGTGAATTGCTATCAAATTATCCCTGTGAACATCAAAGGAGCAAATAACTCCATGTGAGAGAAAATAGAAACCTAAGCTGTCATAATAAGAAAAGATATTTAATACATCAAATTAAGAAGCAATTAGGTGAAAAAACTCCTCATAATTTAGGAAAGAAATAAGTTCACCTTCTCAATCTACCTTGCAATAAGTTGTAGCCACATGTGGTAGCAGGTGCATGATGACTGAAGAGGGATGCAACAAAGTGTGTAGCATTGGAAGAGGTGAGGCAGGCACAAGTTCATGTGGGGATCTATACAGGAAAAACACAAAATGCAGTGCTGATGGTGTGTTGGGTGGAGGGCGGCATTTCGGGGCTAAGCGGAGGCAAGGTAGAGCTGCGACGGGAGAGATCATGTTGTATGCAATTTAGATGCTTCATGGGGCAGACAGAAGATATGTAGTAGTAAGAAGGAGAAACAGAGGTATGTTCATAGTGGAGGCAGCTGTGAAGCACAAGAAGAAGAATGCTTATAGGAATAATTAAAACTATTGTTTCCAATCTTACAAAATACTAGCAACAGGCTACAGCTGTGAAGCACAAGAAGAAGAATGCTTATAGGAGTAATTAAAACTGTTGTTTCCAATCTTACAAAATACTAGCAACAGGCTATTATAGCCTTATTCAACACAAAGGACCAATTAGGTGTTGCTTGCTCAATAAGAATCCCAGCTCCATATTCTTCTCTCTTCCATGATTTCAGAAATATATTAGATGTCATTTCTGTTGATTGCACAGCCATTTTCATTAATCTATGAGGAGACAGAGTTGAGAGTTTACTTTTTCCTACTTCTGCTTCTTTGGGATTTCCAATTGTTAGACAAACATTTGTGAAGAAAATGAAATCTTGTGCTAACATGTATAGACAAAGCAAAATCTGTATACATACAATACACCAGTTAGGGACTGAAGAAGTAAGCATCTGTTATAGCACCTTATATCATGTGACGTGAATATTATGCAGTTGGTATCAATTTTTGATAGAAAATCAAGAGTTGCCTATAATGATGAGAACATAATAAATAGAAAATTAGCAAACCAATGACTAAATCAGCAACCTCATTCCTCACAATCACGTCCAGTTTCAGACAGCTCAAGCCAATTTCAAGCATACCAAAAATGTGGTTCAATAAAGGAAATATTGCTTTTGAAGTTCAATTAGAGATTTGAGAGAATTAATAAATTTTGAAGAGAATCAAGTCAGCCCAAGCACATTATCAAGCAAAAAGATGTTGCAACAGCTGCATGAAATTTGTGAACTCAAATTCATAAAGAAACTGTGTATTTTCATATTGGCATCATTATGTTTTCCAAAAAAAAAAATGTTGCAGGACAATTTTATTTCGTTTTGGTTACAAACCTTCCAAATCAATTGGCCTTCCATCCTTGAAAAATGTTCGAGCCAGCTCCATCTGAAAAGAAGTAATTTCTACTATTTAAAATATAGCTATATGTCTGAGGCATATCATGAGCATCTGACAGCTATGAATACTCAAACTCAAGGCAAAAGATCAATGTTTCGTTTCACAAAGATTCAGTTTACAAATGTAGATTTTCTTATACAAAAATGAGAACAGTGGCAGAGCGATGGGGCGGGCAGTGGTCTCGAGCCCTGGAAAAATTTAGCTAAAATGATTATTGTACTTCTAAAAAGTGCTTTAATATAAGTGTAAGAGGGTACTTTGAGTTTCTCAGTAAATTCTTATTAAGAGCTTTTAGTTAGGATTTCTATTTATATTTTACCTATTAGGCTCCTGTTGATCTACAGTTATTATCACTCAATTACTTTTTCCAAGCCAATGTCCACGTCCTTTTGTTAGTAGAACTCTTTATGCCAATCACAGCTTGAATCTACAGTTTTCTTTTGCTTTTTTCCTAGATTTACACTTGTTATATGATTGGTTCATACTTGAAGTCAAGGCCAATCAAACTGTAGAAGTATTTACACTGGCCTTGTGATTGGTTGGGTATGGATGCCAGGGATGCTGACAGAATTTTCCAATAAATAATTTTCTGATACTTTTTTGGTCGATATCTGTAACTAGTCTTGAGAATATCTATTGTTCATCTGGATTTGAATCAATTCTGGCAAGGAAAAGCATTTTCCTCATCTTCCATCTATCCATGCAATTCTTCTGTTATAGCTTGCATTCTTTCAGCTTAACCATTTTTTTTTAATATATAATAAATCCACCCTGCCCAACAACATATGCACCAAAATACCCTACTTCTTTCAAATGTTAGTCTCTCTGTACCTCGTTACTCTCTCTGCACCTCTAACATCTAAAAGATTCCCTCTATACCTTCTTGATGTAGATGTTTAGAAGTCACAAAGGAACGTTTACTTTAGGTGTGCCTTGCTGGATCATGATGCCTCCCGATGTCTGCAGGTCAGAATATCTGAAAGATGCGTGAACAAAATCAAGTGGAAAGGTGGTGGACAAATGATTTAGTGCAACATAAAAGGGGAAAGACTGGTCAGATTTTTAGGATTCCAGAGATTGGTGGATGGAACAATACAACAAACTGGGTATGAAGGATAGGACAGAAAAAACACGGGAGAAAATATGCTTATCTTTAGCAAGTGAAGCCTGTACTTTAGACTCAAGAGAAGATAATACCTAGGGGATCAAGAGACTGATGCATCAGTGTTATCTTCTGATGTACTGCTGCAAGACAAACTCCCATCACATAGTATGCAAAGAACGGGTCGGAAATCTTCCAAAAGAGGTTCCAGACCCACCCAAAGCACCTACACTTGAGAACCGCCCAAAGTACCTAAAGGCTAGCCCACAATTTCCAGAATTGCTAAAAGTCCAACTGCATCAAATGGCTAACTCCTGTACCACCTGAGCCCCCACCGTGTGTCTTAATTCTCCTTTTTCTTTGTCAAATCCAAACCACTTCCTCTCAACAAAAAAACTTTGAGTCTCACCAGTCACAGTACATGACTTTCACCAATTAATTTGCAAGTCATGGGCGTATGCGGGAAATGTCAGTTATTCTGTGAAATAACCCCTAACAACCAAACCCACCTCCTCGCAACTCGCAAATGGTGGTGGGCCGAACCACTAGTTTGAAGTTTGTAGAAATATGTCGTATCATCTCCATTCACATTCTAAAATCCAAAGTTACTAGCTTCATAGGTACCAGGGATCCCTAAATTTCAAGAGACAAACCTTGGACCATAAATTGCACAAGACGTTCATATTTTGGACTAACGTAAAGGCAAAGAACAAGTGTAGGAACAAAGTGGATTGCTACGTGTCCTTGTGCCGCTCTACATGTCATCAGGATCAAATTGAGTGTTTGTAGCTTAATGCCTAATACTACAACCTCAATTTTCTGCAGAAACCTTCTTTCGTAGAGCATGCGTTGATCGCCAAAATTGGTTCAAATAAACACTATCAGTAGAAATTCCATTGAAGGTAAAGTTTCATAGATACGTTTCCTAAATACCTCGTTAATAAGACCCTTTTCAAACTCAATCCAGGCAGTAGGATGCTTGCACTCTAGGAGTTCCTTCATTGACATTCTGGACAAATGTTACGAATTGTCAACTGAGGAAAGTAGATTAGAAACCAGTGTGATAAAGATAAAGATTTGTGCACAAAATTAAAGACTGGGTGGGGGAAGGCATAGGCACAGCAACAATTTTCCAAAGCAGTGCAGAAACTATCCAACTATCTTTAGAACATTAAAATAGATGCTCATGCCACGGGCAGAATCTTAGGTGTTAACTAGACTGTTAACATATATGTAAACAGGCATATGGAGCGGTTTCCAATATCTGTTTTCATAGAATGAAACATATTTATATTTGGACTCGGTGAACTTTGAGGTTATTGTCATTCACAAACCAAATTTTTAAACAGAAAGGAACAAGTCAGCCCAAAAGCAAACTTCCTTTTGATCAATAAAGCAACAATCGTAGTCCAACTGACAATTTTTTCAGTAAACTTCAAAACACTCCTGAGAACCTATCCCATGCCAAACAAAGCTTAAGTATCTCTATTGTTACCAGTAGCAAATTAAAACAGGGGTCACACCACACCAATACCAGAATTTTACAGAAAATTGAGCACCAGGTATTTGTATGGGGAAAAAAATAATAAGCCGGTCCCTTTCTTCACACCACAACAAGATCATGTTACCATCAGATTTAATGGCCCCTACACCCTCACTGAGTTCTCACTTAAGAATGAGAAATGTTCGCAATTCGATATATTAGAAAGAAGAGATTATTTCCAGTAAGAAGCGTCATGAAGTTGGAGCAAAGTAAGGAGGCAAATAGAAACCTGAGGCCTGAACCCTTGTTACTTAGGTGGCTATAAGAATTGAACTACTTGTGCAATATCATTATAGAAGTAAAATTAAGGTTCTGGTTATTGAATTGTGAGTTAAATGCTCAATCCTATTGCATGTGTAAGTGCATTCTTATCCCGTTTATTTGCATCAACTAAATTGTAGTGAGGTTTACAATTTGATTGCTACCTAAAATACAACTTCAAAGATTCAGATATAAATAACTGAAACAAAAAGGTAATTCTTTATGTAGGTGTGCTTAAAGATGACAGACTTTAACTTTGACTTTGAACACTAAAATTGCATAATCAATTTACTATCAGCAAATAAATTAACTCTAGAACGAGTTTGCTATGAAACTCTGATCCTGTGTTGGATTGGTTCAATCCTTAGAATACCAAGAACTGTGCAAAAGCTAACCTTGTTCGGATTGAAATGTGGGCGGAAGAATTATCAATTCATTAGAGGATAAGTAGTAGAGAGTAACAGAATGCGACTAAAGGGGGGTTGGGAATAAGAATGTAAGAGTACCCGAAAAAGGCTGGAACATCATGGTAAAAAGGGTCGCGGACAATGGTGTCCATGATGTCAAAAAGCAGTACCGGCAGCTTACGGGATGGCTTGGAAGAGTTGACACTGGAAGCGACGGCGGTGGCGGCGGTAGTAGTGCTGAGGGAGAGTGACATTTCCTTTTTAATCGTAGAATATTTAGAAGCTGTTGATGGAGATCGTCCCTCTAATTTTACCATCGGTGAGCTGCTGAATCTCCCAACCAACCTTTGAGCGGCCATGAACAGCCGCAGCTATCCACTCTCTATTCCGGGCAAATATGTGATGATGAATATTTGTAGTTGAAATTGAATTTGTGTGTTTTTTTATTTAGGGTTAAATGCAATTTAACCTATAATTAAGGGAAACAGCAATTACCCCTATTAAAAAATAGGATAAAACGTATAAAACTTCCATATGTTTTAAAAAATTTGTAAAAAAAATTCTCTTGTTATGACAATAGAGCTAAAAACCCCCTTGTATTTTGTAAAACTCAGTTCAACCGCCCCCTCTCCGTTAAATCCAATTAATTTTTCAGAAAATGACCGTTACACTCTTACTTATTATATATTATTTATTATTTTAATAATCGTTGGATCTTTTTTAATCAAATACTGATCGTTAGATCTAATTAATTAATCTCAACCGTTAGATTTTAAAAAAATAAAAGGTCGAGATTCAACCTAACGAAGACGAATTTACGGCAAACATGTTCGGCGGTCGTGACTTGAGCCCACTCTCTATGATTGATGAAAACTCAAATTGAAGGTACTGAAATTTTCATCTTGAATAGAGGATTAGAATGGTACCATTGGCCGTCGGACGGCGCCGGCAAAAAAGGGGCGAAAATCATCATTTTTCTTTTTTTTTAATTAACTTTAATTATATTAATTAAAATATATTTTAGTTAATTAAGAATATTTTAAATAATTATAATAATTAAATAGTTTGACTAATAATAATTATAATAATTATTATTATAATTAAATATATATTTTAATTAATTAAAAATAATTTTAGATTTAATAATTAATAATTATAAAATTATTTGAATTTAAATATAATTTAATTTAATATTTCAATTTAAATTTAATATAACAAAATTTAATTTACTTTTTAAGGTGAGAAATGGCAAAAAAAAGACACAAAACAAACCAAAAAGCCCTTTGTATGTTATATAGACTCATAGAGCAGTACTTTAATCCAAAGTGTCATTAAATATGAACTTAAACCACAGAAAATGACTACCAAACGCAGCAGACGCACGTTTCCTCCACTTCTCGTTAGTTGCTAACAAAATGAGGGTCTTTTGCTGACTAAAACAAATAGGAGGGGGTTTTAGCCTATTATAAAAACAAGATAGTGTTTTTGTATACTTTCTAAAACATAGGGGAGTTTATGCATTTTGTCCTAAAAAATAAGGAAAAATTGCATAATACTCTTGCGTTATGTTAAAATTGTTCAAAACTTACATGTGTTAAATAAATAGCCATAAAAGACTTTGTAAATTTTGAAACTATGCAAAAAATACTCCCTTCATCCAAAACTGACGGAAGGTGCTACACACGACGAGTACCGGCCTTTTTTTTACCCTATTTCAACTTTTTTGGTAGTGCAATGATCTAAAATACACTTCTCTTCCACTACATATACACTTAACATCCTCCCACAAGCATACAATGCAAAAATAGGATTTTAAGTGAGCAAATGTCCAATTTTTCCCTTTTGTTTGAATATAAATAAAAATCACTTATAATATTATTTATAAAATATGCTAATCAATATAACAATACCTAAAAATTATATCAATTTCTTTAACTTATTAAAATGTTATATTAAAATTATTAATATATATTTATATTAAACATTTAATATTTTTATTATTTTTAAACTTTGCTAAATTAAGTAGTTTTGTTTGAATATAAATAAAAATCACTTACAATATTATATAGTACTAATTAAATCAAATAATTATATTAAAACTATTAGTATATATTTAACTTAAATATTTAATACTTTTTTTATAATTTTTAAATGTTATTAAATTAAATACTTTTACTAAATATTTATTTAATTTAAATATATTTTAATTTATTTATAAATTATACTAATAAATATAAAAATACTTAAAAATTATATCAATTTTTTCACGTATATAAAATATTATATTTAAATTATTAATATATATTTAAATTAAATATTTAATATTTTTTATTTATTTTTAGATTTTGTTAAATTAAATAATTTTACTCATTTTTTGTTTATCCATCGTCTTCTCCGTCGCCAACGAGTCGCCATCGCTGATGGAAATGGGCAAGCTTGGCCCTGTTGGAATCGTCTGGACGAGAGGAGTCAAACGGTGGTAATCTCATGCCGTGATTTGTCCAGACGGCAGCGAATCGACAGCAAGAAACTTCATGGTAGAAATAGATTTAAAATTTTTGGATATTAGCAAAAATTGATGAAAATTAGCAAAGTTTCTCGTTCGAATCTTCAGGTCGAGCGAGTCTAGTGGTGGTAGTCCCAGGCCGGAATTCATCCAAACGATGATGAATCGTAGCCAAGAAGCTTGGACGGTTATGCTCGGGGCCCACTCTCTCCGGTCAATGAAAGTTCAAATTGATGGTATGGATATGTTCGCCTTAAGGAGAGGATTCCAATGGTTTAAGCCATGGCCGAAAATTCTTTCAGACAATACCAAAATCTTAGAGAGAAGATTTCGGAGAAATAGTATATATAATATATATACGTTATATATAATGTATATATAAATATATAAATAAAATATATATTTAAATTACCTAATACTTGGACCGTTTATTTTCTACACTCAAAGATCAATGGTTGTTATAAGAAGGGTATACGGTCAATTTAGCAAAAATTTAACGCCGTTAGGGTTTATCTAACGAAAAGGGAGAGTATGCAATATTTTGAAAAACATAGGGGTTTTTTTGCCTATTCCTTTAACACAAGGGGTTTTTAGCTAAATTTTAAAAATATAGGGGGTTTTATGCAATTTTTCCAAAGGTTTTTTTGCCTATTCCTTTAACACAAGGGGTTTTTAGCTAAATTTTAAAAACATAGGGGGGTTTATGCAATTTATCCAAAAAAATAAAGCAGCAATTTATACTTTTGTATTATCAAAACAGAGCAAAATGCTTTCCTGACGTGTTTTGTGAAGGACACACTGTTTTTTTATTTTATTTTTAATTTTTAATTTAAAATCTAAAATAAATTTTATGTCGTCATTGAAAAACTATTGAATTTTGATCAATTTATGGTCTAAATTTAACTAATAAATCAACAGTGTAGATTTTATCTAATTCAAATCAATCGTGTAATTCAAACAAAATAGTAATTAAAATTATATATTATATATAATTAAATTTGAATATATATATATATATATAGAGAGAGAGAGAGAGAGAGGTGGAGTCGGCAGTGAGGTGGATGCCACTGGGGAAGAGGGGAGTTTAGGGGAAGAAGGCGGACAGGGAAGGGAGATTGGATGGCGACGAGCGCGATAGGGGAAGGGAAGAGGAAGCGGATTTGGATAGAGGGAGAGGAGGAGGCGGAGCATATTAGGCAGTTGATTTTCTTTTTTTTTTTTTTTTTGTTTGTAGATCGTGAGTAGTTCGAATCGCTTCACGAATAACACCCATTGGTATTTCTATAATTTCAGTTGAACTTTTGCGCCCAAAATGTATTTATGCAATTTCAGTTGAACTTTTTCGTTAGTTTTCTTTGGGAATTAGTGTAAGTTGTTGATTGAATTTTATATGACTGTTATTGCTTGTAGCGACGGCCAGGGGAAGGGAAGTAGGCAGCGGCTAGGAGAGGGAGGAGAAAGAGGCACCGACAGCACTGAAGGAGGTGGTGACAGGGAAGACGATGGAAACGAGATGGGGCGGTGGCAGCCTAGGGGAGGGGACTAGTGACAGCGACGACACGAGGAGAGAGAGATAGGGGTGGGGGGCGAGAAGTAGTGTCCCAACAACAATAAGATGAACAAGAATCAAGGGAAGTTAATGATTTTCCATCCACTGGAAATTAATGATCAAAGTTGTTTCCGGGTTGTCGAGTGCTGCTGCGATCCCTCCATCATCTTCATCTGCTGATTTAATTCAGTTGTAGAGAAATAAAGTAGGGAGTTTCGAAGTAGCTGATTCCGGGTCTGGTTACGTCATCTGAATCACCATCAATTTCAGGATGTTCTTCCAGGAATTTGTGGGCTGTGCGGTTTTGAGTTTTGTGTCAGATCTGTTGATGCTGGGCTGAAGAATTGGGAACCCCTGAAATTGTGATTACCAAGAATGGCGGTGATCGTGCTCGAACAGCGCAGATAGAGGAGGACGGACACTCGCATGCGACGAGTTCATTGGAACACATTCGGTCACAATTTAACATTCAGGAATTTCTCACCTTTGTGCACAAAGTGATTGATAATGACGATCATGCCTCCATTCAAGCGCTGGACAATTTGAAAATGAAGTGGGAACAAAAGTTTGGCTTTTTCCATTCGAATCGTGTTAACTCAGTAGATGAAAATCCGTTGGCGCTCGGGGTCCACGCCAGGCACGCTCGCATGCTGTGGTGACTGGGCCATGGATGGACGATGGCTCTATGGTTTCATCGAGTGCATGGGCGATAGCAGTTTTACCTCCGCTACTTGCTCCGCCAATTGCAGTTTCGCCTCCGCTGTCTGCTCCACCTGATGCTGCTACTGTTTCGACAATGATGGAGGCGAATAGAGGTGCTCGAGACAACTTGCCGGAGGCATGTGATGTAACAGGGTTTCCACACCCTCAAGGATTGAACGGATGGAGTCAAGGCTGCCGCATGCCGACGTTTGCAATCATACGGGCATCTTTATAGGTATGATCCCTCTTCGTGCGTCGAGTCATGCTGATTCATTTGTTGATAAATTCGCTACCACTTTTAATAATTCTAGTCGTAGAACATTGAAATATATTGAGCCATGGATGCAAAATTGAGAAGTTGTAATTTGGTCGTCCTTGAGTATGATTCGAGATGGATCTCGACATTGGAAACATGTGGCTCTGGGATATTTTCTGGAAAAGAAACCGTATTTTCATCATTTGAATGGTATGTTCGGTCAATCTGGCCAACAATGAAGGATGTAATTGCCACATCGAATCGTTTTTATTTCTTCCAATTTAATATGATGGCTGCATGGAGGAAGTAATTGAGGGGGGCCCTTGGTTATTTCAAGGCCAATCGATTGTTTTTCAATGATGGGAACCAGGGATGGAGTTGCTTAAACATAAACATACACAAGTCCCGGTGTGGATTCGATTGAGACACCTTCTAGTGGAGTTTTGGACCCTTGAGGGTCTTAGTGCGGTTGCAAGTGGGGTGGGGAAGCCGTTATACCCTGATGCCATCACGAAAGCATGTACGAGACTGGACTTCGCTCGTGTATGTGTAATGCTAGATGTGTCCTCCAAATTTTCGAAACACCTCGTCTTGTTAATGCCCACGGAGGACGGGACTAAGGTTCCTTGCAAGGTTGATGTGGGATATGAGTGGTTGCCTATGAAATGTCGAACATGTATGAGCTTGGGGTATGACGCCAAGATATGTCCATCAACAAAGCCGCAACCGCCTCAACTAGTGAAGGTCTATGTAACCCACCCTCCAGTCGGTAGGCATGGATTGGAGGAAAAAGAGGAGGAGATAGGGCCTCCACAAGAAGCTGTACCAAAGATGCCTCGAGGCCGAGCGAGGATCGAGCCTCCTTCCCCTATCGGAGAACGTACGGAAATTGTCCTATTTAATATGTTTGGAATTTTAACTGATGACGATGTGAGTGTGGCACTACCGTATGAGGGCCCTAACATACGCAACCCTTCATATCAGTATACATGATCCCAGCAGCTGTTTGGAATGTTTGTGGCTTTAACCGACGCGATCATCAACTTGCGGTTAAGGACTTGATTCAGAATTACAGGTTACTCTTTCTTGGTATCCTTGAAACTCGTATACCAGCCTCCAATATTACTAGGGTCAAACAAATTATTTGTCCTTCGTGGCAGTGGTTTTGACTATACTACTGTTAGTAATCGTATTTGGTTAACTTGGAATAGTTATGAGATTGGGGTGGAGATTCTTAATGTTAGTCATCAATCGATACATTGCCGAGTTACTAACAGATTAATTCATCAACAACATTTGATTACTGTTGTCTATGGATGAATGATGTGATTAACAAGAGGACGTTTTGGGAGACGTATGTACACTTGCTCATGGGATCTCTGATGAATCATGGTTTGTGATGGGGGATTTCAATGCTGTGCTCGATATGAGTGAAATTTGTGGGGCTTTCGGTGATATTAGGCAAGCTATGGAGGAATTCCATGCATGCATTATAGAGGTAGGAATTATTACGCTTCCTGCGCAAGGTAAGCCATTAACTTGGCATAATTGTAGCAAGAATGGATGGAGTTTATGGAAATGGTTTGATAGAGTGTTGGCCAATGATACAATCATGCGATATTGGCTAAATGCTTGTTAGTGGAGCCTTGCTCCAAGTACCTCGGATCATTCTCCTTTCCTAATCCATGGCGGCACGTGGTTAAACTGTGTAAGTGTATTCCAATTTGATAATTATTTGGCTTCCTCGCCTGATTTTCTTGATGCAGTTCACTCGGTCTGGGGGCACACTATTGTGGGTACAACTATGTTTGCGGTTACGAGGAAGCTCCGTGTTTTTAGGGCTCTTCGACATTGCAAAGGGGATCTTTCATTAAATGTTAAGTTAGCAAGGGAATTCCTTGCTAATGCCCAAGAGCTCTTGGTAAGAAGCCGGCAGGACGAGCTTCTCCTTTAGCTTGAGCATTGCTGCAAACTTCTCTATATGCGTGCCGTAAAACTAGAACAAAGCATGCTACAACAACGGGCCAAGATGCAGTGGATGAAAGGGGGAGATCAATGCTCGCGTATTTTCTTCAAAAAAGTGGTTGTCCTCCGAGCATCAAAGCGTATCTTTCAAATTAAGGACTCATGTGGGAATATGTTCACTAATCAAGATGATGTTATTGCTGAATTTATTCCTTATTTTCAGCATTTGTTAGGTGGTGAACGGCGGGATAGGATGATAAACGTTGCACCCCTACGGCTGTGGGCGAGGCATGTGCTGACGATTGAAGAGGGTGATGCACTCACAGCATATGTTACTCGAGATAAAGCGAAGGAAGCCATCTTTGACATTGAGGAGGAGAAAGCACCAGGCCCCGATGGATATTCTGCAGGTTTCTATAAATCTGCATGGCCTATTGTAGGACAAGAAATAACGAATGTCGTCTTGGAATTCTTTCAACATGGGTGACTACTAAGACAAGTTAACACGACGATCATTTTCTTAATTTCCAAGGTACATAATCCCTTGACTGTTGGTAATTTTCGTCATATATCCTATTGTAATGTGCTGTATAAAGCAATTACTAAGATTCTAGTGAAATGCATTAGGGTGGTGCTTAATAAATTGATTAGCCCTACGCAAAATGCATTTGAACCGGCCCGCTCCATTAGGGACAATGTATTACTTGCTCAGGAACTGTTCTCAGGCTATAACCAACAACGCACTCCACCCCGGTGTGCATTGAAGGTGGATCTGAGAAAATCTTATGATATGGTGAAGTGGGATTTCCTATTTGTGACACTACGACTTTTTAATTTCCCAAAGAAATTCATTGGTTGGATTCGGGAATGTGTCACCACCCCTTCTTTCTCGATTGCTCTCAATGGGGGTATTCATGATTTCTTTGTAGGGGTTAGATGGCTGAGACAAAGTGATCCCATGTCTCCTTACTTCTTTGTTTTGGTTATAGAGGTGTTAGGACTTATCTATCATCAAAGAATAGAGCATGATGGTGGATTCCTTTACCATTGGAGATGCGGTGAGATTGGGTTATTCCAACTCTTCTTTTGTTGATGATTTGCTCCTATTTTGCCGAGCGGATCAGGGATCCATCCGGTTGTTCCAAAAGGGAATGGAGATGTTTGCTTCAATTGTCTGGGCTTCATACTAATGCTGCCAAGAGTCATATTATCTTCTCACGTTCTGCATATCCAATGCGAGATATCTTCCTTGGCATCCTTTTCAGGAGGGAACACTTTCCGTCATTTATTTAGGCTTGCCACTCACTTCGTCTAGGCTTACAATTACTAATTGTAAACCATTGTTGCTGAAGGTAGATAAGTGGCTACGAGGTTAGGACGCCCTTCAGTTGTCCTTTGCAACAAGGACTCAACTAATTAAATCGGTACTCATGGCTCTTCAGATTTACTGGGCGATGACATTTATTTTTTCAAAATGGATTTTCAAGGAAATTGAGGAGCGGCTCTGTAACTTTCTATGGAAAGGAACATCGACCACGGGTTACCCTAAGATTACTTGGACACAAGTGTGTTGACCGATTCAGGAGGGTGACCAAGGACTTAAGGATCTTACTGGACTTATCTTGGCCCTTATGACTCGGCATATATGGAACGTGATCAATTTGAACCTTGACACTGTTTGGGTTTCGTGGATTAACTCGGTGCAACTGCGTAGTAAATTTATATGGACGGTTGACGCTACATTTGAAGCTTGGGGTTGGAAGAAGTTCCTTCGATTACTTAGTACGTTGTAGTTGCATATACATTATATGGTTGGAGATGGTGAGAGGATATTGCTATGGCATGACCCATGGCATCCCCTAGGGCGCTTATTCAGCATGTCCCTTACGGCCCCTCACTTACTCGCACGTGCGGGGATGATTTACTTCGGATGGTCATCTAGGATGGGGAGTGGCATTGGCCTAGGATGAGGAATACTTTCATGCTCGATGTCATGCTACTTTTACCTTCAATTAGAGGCGGTCGAAATTCTGTTTCCCTTGATGGCGGTTCTTATGCTAATAAAAGCATCTATGATATTTTTCGGCATTTGGGCCCGAAGGTAGGCTGATTTTCACTGCTTGTGGGCCCTTTCGAGATCCCCCGAAATACTTTTATACTATGGTTAGCATTGAATGAGAGGCTGTCCACCATGGATCATCCGTGCTTGAGCATCTCCATGGTGAGTGTGTATTATATTCCAGTGGCACCATTGAGACTCACCAACACTTGTTCTTTTGTTGCCCTTGTGATAAACAGTGTCTTCAACTGTTGCGACGTAAGGTCTACTCCTCTTGGACCACTAGAAGATGGACCATTGATGTATTGATTGCCGCACGAAGATGGAGGGAGAAACATGTTATCAATGCTGCCTATCGTAATCTTTTGGCATCCCTTGTGTATCATATTTGGCAAGAACGGAATCAACGGAGGTACCAACAGCTGGTTCGCGATGCAGTGTCCCTTGCTCGGATTATTCTTGATGAGCTTAGACTCCATATACTTAGTGCTGAACTACATCATAGCATTAGTACTATCGCCTTGTATAGAGTATAACGGATACCATGGCCTACTTAAATTGCCATTTAATTTGTACACTCTGTACTTTTCCTTTACTTAATGAAATTTACCATTATAAAAAAAAAACAATGAGATGAACAAGAAAGGAAATATATATATATATATTATTTTTATAACTAACATATAATATTTAATATATTAAGCCCATGTTTACATCTTTGTATTAGGTCATATATAGTGCTTAATCCAGGCTAGCACTTCGTTTACCACACAATTCGTCAGCCTGTGATTTGTGCCCTGACCAGCTATTGGTCCATATAGCAATTGATTATAATTTTGCCAATGTTGGTGGTATTGTAATTAGTAGGCCCCGTTGATTTACATACTAACTTTGTCTTCCAAATTTGTTCTTGGTAAATGATATGAAAATGGCCAATTGACCCCCGACTTTCTCACAAATTCCATCTTTTTTGGGTGACAAGTAATAAATGATTTGACAACTTTTGCACAAATATCATGGCAGTATCCTCTCTTGTAGAAAGCCATTTTCATCTTCCTGTGAACGCTAGTGTGATATCTCTCCTTAACAAGTACTTTAATTTTGTCCCTATTTTTCTTTGGGAGAAACTAAAGTTTCCATTAGGTTCTGTGTTTGTTTTCTTAGCTCAGTAGTTGTCAAGACCTTGGAGTAGGGAAATCTTCTAGAAGCTACAGAAGCAGATGAGCAATGGCCGACTATGATAATTTTTTCGATGTTTCTAACAAAATGTTTAAATCATTGTCATCTTTTCACTCTTCCCAAGTGCGAATCAATTGTATTGGGTTATGTATTCCTGACTCCACGTACAACTATTCTAAAGAAGAACCAATGTACAATAGCATTTATATGTGGAGGGGAAGCTATTAGAGGAAGTCTAGGTAAAATACTCCTCTCAAATGGATCTGACGGAAGAGAAAAAGGTGAATTATAGACATATGATAAAAGACTTCTCACTTTGTCTTTTTTAGGACAAAAAGGTAAAGTATTCTTGTAATGCAACATGGAATAATTTGAAGTAAACACACTATAAATAAATCAAACATTTTTATGCACACATAATGCTGGTAAATGTTGTTTTTATAAAAATGTATATGTATTATTATATTAAATTAAATATATTTATAATATTTTTATTGATAAAAATTTATGTCCAAATACAAGAGGGGAGCGTGTAGCGCACAGTTGAGCCTAGGGGATAGTTTGCTCTATTTTTATAATACAAGGGTAAATTTGTAGCACTCTCTAACAGCACTAGAACTATATTTTCCCTAAATATCATCCTTAAAGTAAATCATGCTCATGTACATAAATATACACATAAGCCAGGGACAATACGTATACGTTATCCCAACGTCACAACAGATACAATCAACCCACAAGATTATATATATATATATATATATATACACATATCAAACAGCATAAGGTAAACCATCACAAGTAGTTCACATACCGTCCGCATTTTTAATTCCTCTTTGTACATCCAAAATATGATTTGTATTCTAACTGACGAACGAAGAGAAAACTGCATATTGGCCTGATATGACATAATGTAAGGTTTGGACCTAACTCTCAATATGTAGAGACCTCAAGATCTACTCTTGAAAAGTATGAGCAGAGGGATGAGTTTGCATCTCAATCAATAAGCAAATAACTGTATCTATATATGTACATCAAGTGTAATCCAAACAAGATAAAATGAGCAACATATATGGAATATAATTAATTTAACTCCAACATAACTAACTTTATTACATAACATAACCAACTCATAATAAGACAATCAATTAAACTCCTCTTTTTCTAGTCTATTAACCAGAAGATGAAATACTGTTTTTTTGCACCAACTCAACCTCACCATTTGTTAAATAATGTTTAAATGAATCCTCTTAACATGCCACACAGGCTCATCAATCTCATTGCGGATCATAACTCTTTTAATTCGCATCATAGCTCTTTTTATATCGCATTATATCACTTTTTATATCACATCATAGCTCTTCTCTTTTTATTTTGCGACATTAGGAGATTTAATGAAATATTACACCAACATGAAAAGGAGGGGATCCCTCCACGAGCGAAGTAGCAGATATCAGACTTCACGAAGGTTCTTGGACGATTGTGGTCTACAGGATATAGGCTATAGAGGGGATACCTTCACTTAGTGTAATGGTAGGGAAGCACCAAACATGGTTCATGCACGGCTTGATCGAGTGTGTTGCAGTCAGAGTTGGGCAAACCTTTTCCCGAAGAAGAGATGATTTCGCTTTAGGCGATTGGACTAAATCTGAGGAATGCAATGAAGTCATCAAGCAATGTTGGAAAATGGATTCGATATGCGGGGCACAAGAGAATTTCATTGAGAAATGGTGAATAGATTTTCGGGCTGAAAAAATAAGAGATTACGGGGGTGTTAGGTATGCAAATGGCGAGACTGAAGACTAGATTGGAGGAACTTTCCACCAAGGACGAAATACTACAAAAATAGAGGGCTAGAGCGCTGTGGCTGAATGAGGGAGATAGATTACGACTTTCTTTCACGCCAAAGCTAATTAAAGGAAACTTAGGAAGGAGGTCAAAGCTTTGAGGGATGAAATAGGAACATTAGAGACGGAGTCGAAAGCTATTAGATTAATAGTGCACCGCTATTTCATAGAAATATTCCAATCCATACGACCCCCAGATTATGTGATACGTGAAGTAGCGGATTCAATAGAAGTTCGAGTGATCGAAGCCATGAATGAAGCACTTATCTGGCGTTTGCTGTAGAAGACATTATCTTGGCACTGAAACAGATGCATCCCCTAAGATCGCTAGGACTTGAGGGTATATCCCCACTCTTTTTTCAAAAATGCTGGCATATCATCAGCCCCTCGGTCTCTACATGCAATCTTGACATTCTTAATAATTGTTCATTAAATCCCTCACTTAATTTCACTTATATTATGCTCATTTTGAAGTGCCCCAATCCAGATAACATAACTCAGTTCTAACCACTTAGCCAGTGTAACGTGATTTACAAGTTAGTGTCCAAAATTTTGGCTAATCGTATTAAATCTTTCCTTGGCTCATTGGTCTCGGCCTCTCAGTCCTCTTTTATTCAGAGTTGTTTAATTATGGACAATGTACTAGTAGCCTATGATTTTTAATCAATTTCTATTACATAAAAGAACATGGGCAGACTGATTATGTTTCGTTAAAGCTTGACATCAGTAAGACTTATGATCGGGTGGAGTGGAACTTTCTTGAGAGGGTATTGCTTAAAGTAGGTTTTCAACCTAACTTTGTATCTCTCATTATGATGTGTGTCATCACGATTTCTTTTTCTTTTCTTTGAAATGGTGACCATAATTAGCCATTATCAGTATGATCTTTTGTCTCCATATCTTTTTTTCTGTTTTGCGCAGAGGCTCTTAGTAACCTTGTGAGTCGTGCAGAATCCAAGGGAGGTATCCAAGGTGTATCAGTCTCCCAAAATGCACCTCGTGTCTCCCACCTCCTTTTTGCAGATGACACAATGATTTTCTACCAAGCTACGCCAAACGCAATGCACTACATCAAGTGGCTCTTGGGCACATTTGAGGAAGCATTGAGGCTGAAAATCAACCTCAAGAAATCAGTATTGGTCTTTAGTAGAAATGTTCCCATCCTGACCAAAGAGGATCTAACTGATATTCTTGGAGTGGAAATCAAAGACAAACATGATAAGTATCTAAGACTACCCATGATGATAGGAAGGTTCGAAGCGCGATGTCTTCAAGGAGCTTAAGTCGGTTTTGGAAGAAATTCAATGAGTGGGCTACAAAGAAGTTCTCTCAAGCCAGTCTTGCATTATTAATCAAGATTGTTCTCCAAGTGGAACCTTCATACAGCATGAATTTCTTTGAAATTCTGGAAGGGGTACTAAAGGAACTTCAATGGATGTGGCTAATTTTTCCTGGTATGGGGGCGGGGACGCCAAAATCCACTAGGTCACGTGGCATAAGCTTTGTTGCCTCAAGGAGGAGGGGAGATTGGGATTTCGTTCATTGAAGGAATCAAATAGCTCAATATTGGCTAAACAAACCTGTTGGGAGGCAATGCAAGTCGAATTGCCTACTCTAACAGATCCTTAAGCATAAATACTAACACGAATTTTTTTGAAGCCGCAAGTGGTGAGCCCCCTTCATTCACCTGGCGATCTCTCTTGCAAACGAGGGACGTACTGGTGGTAGGTTTGAGGTGGCGCATTGGAATTGAGAATCGGTATTGATTGTGGGAGTCCTTTGGGTTCCTAGCCCTTTTTATTCCCAACTGATCGTCCAACTGAAGTCACTCCAAGTACCCACAAAGGTCGTTGCCCTGCTAGATGAATCAAGATAGAGCAAACAACTAGTGAGAGAGGAGTTTGCACAGATCAACTCTGAATGCATTCTCTCCATTACATTGCCTCGCGAGAGAAGACAAGATGAGGTTATCTAGAACTTTGGAAAACAAGGAAAATTCTCAGTGCAAAGTGCATACACTTTAGCTTGTCAGTTGTTATTAGTTGCCACTCCGTTGGGCGCACCGAAGAACTGGGATTCATTTGGAAGATACACCTTGCACCAAATATCTGGATGTGTCATCTAGAGGGTGTGTCTTAAGGCGTTGTCGACTATGATGAATCTCAGAGGTAGGGGTGTCCAACTAGATAGCAGTTGTCAGTTATGCGAGATATATGAAGAGGATATTATGCACGTTCTTGCAGTATGCCCATTGCGAGGCTTTTGTAGGCGGTGTCTGGCATTGCGTGGAAGTTGGTGGAACCAAATTCAAGGGATGCCTATGGCTTGGTTATAAGGGATTAATCAACAGGCTGAATGGAGAGATTTTGAGATGGCTACTACGGTTGCTGGAGTGTGTGGTACAACAGGAACTTGAAGGTGTTTTAAGGTAACATATGCAAGCAAAGAAGGTGGTCGATATAACTCGTTGCTAGATTATGCTAGATGACAGTAGGTGTTTGGAAGATTCAAGGTGATGTTTCAATTTTTTTTGTTATTTTTATCCGGGGAGATTTTCTTTTTCCCCCTCAGGTTAGCTACTTACTAGAACTATTTCTTAGCTTAATTCTTTTAGATTATCTTTTTTGAAATGAAAGTACCGAACTTTGTAGAAAAACAAAATAGATTGAGAAGAAAATACTATTTGTATGAGAAAATAAATTAATTAATGTTATACTAATATAATTTTAGTATATCAAAAATTTAAAAACTTTATTAATAAAAATATTTATTAAATAAGAACAAGAATATTTTTATTAATAAAAATATCCATTGTTGACTTTGATATAATAGTTTTTCAGCGATTTTATTATCTTTTCGCTGACGATTATATACCGTATTGTCAATTAGAAAGGAGAAAAAGAAATAAAAGAATTATATATGTGGGCAATAAAATAAATAAAAATAAAATATTATATACTTTTTTTGTCTTTTTAGTTTTATACTTTTACATTTTCGCCTATATTGGATGCAAACAAAATTGGACCAAAAAATGTTTCATATACATTGAGTTTTACTTTTGTTCTATCTCTTCCTCCTATCCAAACACCAAACTGTCTCTTATAAATTCTTTGTACTTTCACTTCTCTAACAAGTATAGAACAAATTAAGGGAATAGATCGATAGAAAACTAAAGTTTTTCTATTCTATTTTCATTTTAGACAGGAATTTAAATTATATAAAGGATTATAACATTCTTTTTCTGTTGATTCTATTTGCCTTACTCATTTTAAAGATTTATTATTTATTAAAGGATTATAACATTCTTTTTCTGTTGATTCTATTTGCCTTACTCATTTTAAAGATTTATTATTTATTGATGAGCTATAGCAGTTGTACCTATTAAAGCGACTAAACGAATTATTGAAATGAGTTCAAATGAAAGAAAAAAATCTGTTGATAAATGAATTCCAATTTGTTGACTATTACTTATCAAATTTTGCTCTAAAATCTGATATGATTTTGTAGTTCAAAAGATCCCATACCAGACGTATCTAGAATAGTAGTAATCAGTGAAATTAAAAAAATTTGTACAAACGATCGAAGTAACTCCATTCCCAACTATGCTAGTTTCATTTTTCACCTTGATCAAATATAATCTAAGTCAAGATGATGACATGAGTATCATAAATTATTTTTGGAGATCCGTTAATTACAGTGGTTGTATAATTCAGCTATTTACTGCAACACAACTTATTCTCGTAATTATAACTTAAACATGAGGAGCGGACTGTATATAAAACTTATCCAATAATGTCGTTGACAAAAGTACTGTATTTAAAAATGATATGAAGGACTGATGAAACAAAATTAAATGATGTAAAGTCCGAATTGAGCATATGTATAGTTGACGGACTGTACAGCTGAAATTATAATTTTGAATAACAATCATTGGTCCATTTGCGTTTCCGTGTCCGTGTCCGTGTCCGTGTGCCTGTGTGGCTGTCTGCCTCTTCCCTGTGTATAATAAGTATATAAGTAACAGTAAAGTAATAACAGTGAGTTGTGTATTATTTTTGTATGATAGGGTTCATTAGCTGGAGCTGGACCCTCCCCCTTTTAGTTTTGGCCAATGGGCGGTGGGTTTTGAAAATGAACGCAAGATATCAACATTTCATTTTATTATTATTATTATATCTCTTCACTCCTTCAATTATTATTAATTTTTTATATATTGCAATCTTATCCTCTCAACTCTTTTGAGCTCCAAGAAGAGCATAGAGAACTTAAAAAGCAGGAGCGCTGAGCTGAGCTACCCCTAAAAAGAAAACTGTATAAAAAGTTTAAGTCGCACAATCCAGTCCCTGGGGCTGATCCCCACCCCTCCTCTCTCCCTCATGGCCCTCCCGATCTTTCTAAATAATTGTAGGTTTATTATTATTATTATTCATATCTGCCACCCAATTCTTCTCCTCTTCCTCTTCCTTCACTCCCTTTCCTGCTACTCTCCATTACTACTCTTCAACAAGACTGAATATTACGAAAGTTGCATCTTTCTTTTATAATTCAAGCACCCCTGCTCTGCTCAGCCCATCAACAACAACATACAACACAAGTAAGATAGAGGCGATTGAGTTGTTCTAGGATTACTGACAAGTTTGGATCGACTGTTGATGGCATCGGTATTTTTGTACCATGTAGTTGGGGATCTGACAGTGGGGAAGCCTGAGCTCTCGGAGTTTGCTGAGACTGAGACAGTTGAAGCTGCCATTCGGGCCATCGCGGATTCCTCCGAAGGAGGGATTCCCGTCTGGAAGAATAGATCCCAAAAGAGTGTGATGGAGAATGCTGAAACCAGACAGCAGAGGTTCGTGGGCATACTCAATGCGCTGGATGTTGTGGCATTCTTGGCCAGAGAGGATTCTTTGGCTGATCAGAATAAAGCCATCAATACCCCTGTTTCCGAGGTCGTTGTTCCAAATAATTCGGCCCTTAAGGTCGTTGACCCTGGCACAAGGTTGGCAGCCACTCCCTTATAGCTATCTTTAACTTCCTGTTAGTTTTTGCTTGCCTTATGCATTCATCTTTATTCTCAAGTACATAATCTAAGTGAAAGCTTAGGGAATTAAGCATGTAGCTGAGATCTCATAGGCATTACTGCTAAAGGCCTGAAAGCTGTGAAATGTCTATTCCAAATGGGATCATGAGATGCCGTTCATTTGTCATTGATATTAACATTTCGTTTTATTACATCATTATATGCACATAACTTACAAGCGAACTGGCTAGTGGCATCACATTTCAACTCTGTTTTCACAATGTCCTATGGTGTATTCAAAAGAATCATGTACTATGCTCTCACAGTACTGACTACTGAATCATATGATTCTTACTTCATTGGGAAAGTTCAGTTTCTCAGTCTAGAACTTAATAAGACTCCCAAGGTTTTCTGTAATGCTAAGATTACCTGAGCTACCAATGATTGTGCCAATTAATGATGGGCATAAAATCCAGTAGCCCTACAAATACATTTTTGCTATTTATTTTGCTACACATGAAAATATGGCATTAGTCTCGATTGGTGGAAACATTATTGCAAAAGGTTCCAAGGCATTCGTTTTCCTAATCACAGTGTTCTAACCAGTTTCTAGTAAAACTCTATGTTTCTTGGATGCTAAGAATACTTACAGAATGCTGTGAACTATTGTTTTCTATGCAGTGTCTGCAGTGATTCCTTCTGACTAATAGATAAGGAAATCCAATATCATAAAAAGTACATGCACAGCATCAAACAAAATATTGCTAGCAGAGAGATACTATATGTATCCATCACCAGAAACCTTGTCCTTGGAGCTCCCAAGATGAAGCCTTTGTAAATTAGAGTCATATTAGCAGTTCTTGTTACCCTTTAATCTATTTTTCTTTTCTTTTCTTCTTTAGCTGAAGGAAAATAAAGAAATGAGTACTTCGGTTCTGGATATCTCGTTTGATGCTTTTGGATACAGAGTAAATGTAAGTCCTTGACTGGCCAGTGACTGGTCGCAAAAGGCAAACTTAAGTTGGTGGGAGTTGAGGCTAGTAACTTGGAGGGTGGTTATGTAGAAATGAAACCAAAACACTTACAGGTGACCTGAAAGTGCCTTATATACTGTGTACCAAATAAGCACGTATAAGTGTGCGCAAGTTATCCTTTCTTAAACAGCAAATGCAGTGATGCGGATGGTCTATAGTGTGTTCTTTTCTTTCTTGAGTAATTATACCACTAACTAATAGAACCCTTCTTATCCTGATTTCACATATCTTGTTTGTTCTCACATGAGAAACAATGTTGGGAAAGAAAAAAAAAACACACAAAAGCTTCTTCTCTAGTCAAACTTCAGTACTCATTCGACAATGAGAGTTCACTTGTCTTGGGTTGGACAATGAACCAATCACATGAATATGTGAAATCACTTACCATGCACATGTTGGTAGATCAGGTTTCTGGTGGAAGTTCTGGGATATATATACATAGTTGCTCTTATGTATTCATAAAGTCGCATATTGCCTCAAGCTTTTTATATGCTAAATATGGAATGATTACTTAACAATTGGGATAACATGTGTATATTGATAACATGGGATGCAGCAGACTTGTGGAACTAAATCTCATGCGTGGTTAATGTATCGTCTAAACTTGCATGTGACCTCAGTGCATGAAAGATTGTTATACAGATGGCATGCATGACACTGACTATATTTTAAGATGCTTTGTCCTCACCTTTGTGAAATTAAGGAAAGTGGGGAAGGATTTCTGTGGCCGTTGACATTTTCCATGCTGGACTAACTCTGTTGTTTAAATATCTTCCTGTTGCTACATGGGACCTTAAGGTCTTTGAACTTTATCCTTGATCGTGTCACTATGGAATTATTAGCTGCCTGCAATTCTGATCTTTGTGATTTTGTTTCTTGATATGGTTTGTTGTAGTTTCTATTTGCTTGAACTTTTCAAAAGAACACACAGGTAACAAGAAATGGTACAGTATATTTGTACAAATTAAGGAAAGTAGGGAAGGATTTCTATGGCTGTTGACATTTACCATGCTGGACTAACTCTGTTGTTTAAATATCTTCCTGTTGCTACATGGGACCTTAAGGTCTTTGAACGTTATCCTTGATCGTGACTATGGAATTATTAGCTGCGTGCATTCTGATCTTTGAGATTCTTTTTTTGATATGGTATGTTGTAGTTTCTATTTGCTTGAACTTTTCAAAAGAACACACAGGTAATAAGAAATAGTACAGTGTATTTGTCTTGAGGGTTAATTACACTCACCTTCCATCTGCGATAGCTAAATTACCAACTCTGTCCTACTTTCTTTCATGATATTATTCTGATTTTATGAAACTTCTTCTCTTGTTTGGTCAGAAAATAATGATATTAGCAAAATGATTTAGTTAACTTTTTCCCTTAGCAGAACTATCCTTGCAATTTGCTAATATACTCTTAGTAAGATTTGATACATAAAAAGAAGCAAAATCCGTTGAAAATTGTTCTAGAAATGGAGCCTTTATGTTGAAAATTTTAGTAGTGTACTTGTCTGATGTGAAAAGATTAGCATTTGAGTTTGTTTTCGGGCCTACCTAATATATATGGTAGTGGTAGATGAGCAATCCTTGTTCAATGTATGAAGAAAAAGGACTCCTCAAGGACATTTTGTTTCTGTAGGATTTAATTTACAGGAAAAAAGGTTCCTTTGAGAAATTACTACACTTAATTTTGTTAGAGTAATAATTAACGTCCCTTCTTTCCCAATTGTCTCACTGTGAAAAAGGGAGAGGAAGGGTTGGTATTGAGCTGTTTCAGAAGGAAGTTGGGTGTAATTATCCTCTAGCTTGACCCAAGACCAGGTTCTCTATCACGAACAGTGTAATGATTAGCTAAAAAACGTTGGTTGCTATGTTCAAGTGCTATTATCGTAAACTGACTTCTCATGATTTTATGGTAGAGTGAGAAATGATGGGGACAAATTAAATTGTTTTTAATCTATTCATGTCAAATTCTTCATACTGAAGTTTAGATATTGTTGCGGCAAATTCCTTCTAGGACTTTCTGTACTAACATTAAATTCCGTAATCCTGTAAGCAAGATTGATAGATGCTTTGGAGCTGATGAAACAAGGTGTCAAGCGGGTTCTTGTTCCTAAGAGTTTGGTTTGGAGAGGAATGAGCAAGCGCTTTTCAATTCTTTATAATGGAAAGTGGCTAAAAAATGTTGACTCCTCTGGAGGCAATAGCACGAAAGCTACTGCTAATGCTAATCGGCCATCGTCATCTTCCACTTCTTCCATCCAGGACAAATTTTGCTGTCTGTCAAGAGAAGATGTCCTTCGGTTTCTTATTGGTTGCCTTGGTGCTTTGGCCCCTATACCGCTTTCTTCTATTGCCTCCTTGGGTGCCATCAATCCGAACTATTGTTGCATCGATGCTTCCTGCCCAGCCGTTGATGTCACCAAAAAGCGCCCCCAGGATCCATGTGCGGTTGCTGTTGTTGAGTCAACTTCAGATGGCCAGTATAAGATCGTAGGTGAAATATCATCGGCGAAGCTACGGAAGTGTGATTACTTGGGTGCTGCATGGGCTCTGGCTAATTTATCAGCTGGACAGTTTGTTATGGGGGTTGAAGACAACATGACTGCAAGATCATTTCCTGATATTGCGCTTGATGAAGTGGTTGGAGAGGCCAATTTGGCTAATGGTGGAGGGCCAACTAGGGCTAGAAAATTCAGTAGTAGAAGTATTGGGTTCTTTGGAAATCCAGCAAATCCAAATTTTGGAGTTGCTAGAAGCATGTATCGCGGTAGAAGCGCCCCCTTGACCTGTAAAGTCACAAGTTCACTGGCTGCTGTCATGGCACAGATGCTGTCACACCGGGCAACCCACGTGTGGGTAACTGAGGCCGAGAAAGATGACAATTTAGTTGGTGTTGTAGGATATGCTGATATCTTAGCGGCAGTGACCAGGCAACCTGGGGCAGCCATTTCTGAAAGCCACTCATCCTGAGCAGCATCTTTTTGTTTGTTTTCGCCTTACTTTTGTAAATTTGAAATATATGTTGCAATAAGCATGTGTGTGTCGTATACTTTGGTTGAGCAGAATTTTGGCATACTGGTCTTTTGAGTCCCTGGTATCGTATGATTTGATTTGTTTGTGGAAGGTGGAAAAAGATGTGCATGGCATGCAAGTAAGTTTTGAGTCAGACGTAAGTGTAGCATTTGCCGTCAATTTGGGAAAAGAAAACAAGTTTGGAGGCAGGAAAGCATTATATTATGCGAAAATGAGAAGGAAGAGCATAATATTTGATTTGTAAATTGGTGGAAGAAGAATATATTTGAGAATGTAGAGGAGACATATACTATAGACAAAAATATTTGGGGTTCCACGGAGAGGGAGAATAAAAATATACTACCAGCTAACACCGCATTGGCATAGTTGTATTATTAATATTCTGTGGACAAAAATAAATGATGGATGAGAAGAGAATGTTGTGAAGAAACAGAGTAAAAGTAGAAATTGGTGAAGAGCAGGAAGGGTAGGTACGTAAGAGACGAGTCATGTCATCTTCTTCAGTCAAAACAAACACCACTCATTAGGAATATAACATTCTAGCGGATGATAGGTTTTCACATATCTGCAGAATAGATCCTGGAAAAGATAACTCGGACATATGTATATATAGATAGATAGATATATCATTCATTATTGTGGCAGGGAACTTATTCCTTTATTGCTATCATCTATCTCAACAATTCTAAAATAGTACCTACTCTCCTATTTCAAGTTGCTTTACATTTTTACTTTTGCGTGCCTCTAATAATAATGATAATACTGTGAGATGCATTTAGTAAAAAAATTGAAACAGATGGAGCTTATCTTGTGACTTTGTGATCCATCAACATCTTTTAGTTCATTCATATATTAATTCTTGCAAAACTCGTGATCTTAGTTATATATTATTCTTGCACTAAAAAATACTTTGATTGATGGACTTGATATATTTTTTTTGAGGTTGGATGGAATATCTTGGCGCGTGCATGAATATATAATATATTGACCAAAAGAGGGATATATATATAGAGTTAATGAGTAATGTACTTAATTGTTGAAATCGAATTCAAACCTATATATATTTTTGAGGACAGGAACTTTTATAATTATGTAGGTATAATTATATGTAATTTATTGAGTGAGGTAAGGGCATGCATGCAGGTATAGTGCAAGGGGGAATATATATATATATATGTGTATATGATGGAAGAAAATCCTGATTCCATATTCTGACACATTTAATTTCTAACCACAAAAATCAATCCCAGTGGACCCTGAAAGTTGCATGACCCTTTACTCCATTCATCACGCACAAATTTGCCTTCACCACATATATACAATTGCGTGTTCAGCTGCCCCCATCCATAACCTTAATTCAATGTAATTGCTATTAATTTACCTCATCAATCAATATGGAATATTAAGTTCAATTTGTTGCTGATCTAATGTACATCTCTACATGATCGATCATATGCATATATGCCTATAAATATATATATAAATCAGATAATGATACATATATTATATGCCTGCAGAGAGAGAAAGAGTGAGAGAGAGAGAGAGAGCATTATATATATATATATATATACATATATGCAAGTGTGCTTTTGATAAAATTATAATTAATCGAGGAGGAGGCATTCTTGAAAAATGATTGGATGGGAAGATGTATACAAGGTATTGGTGGGCATTGCACCACTGTACGTGGCTCTGATATTAGGTTACTGTTCGGTGAAATGGTGGCGCATGTTCACTCCCGACCAGTGCGAAGCCATAAACCGCTTAGTCTGCTACTTCACTTATCCATTGTTCGTGTTCGAGTTCACAGCCAGCGTTGATCCTTTCAAGATGAACTATTTATTCATGGCTGCCGACGCCATATCCAAACTCATCATTGTAACAGCACTGGCTTGCTGGGCTAAGTGCAGCAGCAAGGGGAGCTATTGCTGGTCCATAACCAGCTTCTCTCTTTCCACGCTCACCAGTTCTCTGGTGGTGGGTGTGCCCCTCTTGAAGTCCATGTACGGTCCAATGGCTGTGGATCTTGTGGTTCAGTCATCCGTCTTTCAAGCACTTGTCTGGCTCAGCATCCTCTTGTTCGTCTTGGAACTCAGGCGAACAAGGAACCAATTACATTGTTTTGATGATGATGATCATCATCATGATAATAATATTATTATTATTCATGATCAGACCACTGATGTTCATGTTGTTGCTGCTGCTACTACTACCACTACTGATGAGGGTAATAATTTGGAAAACCAGCTGAGTAACGATATTAATAATAATAATATTTGTGACTCAAAGTCAACGACGTCCACCAGTAGCAACCGGCAGCCATCTTTCTGGAGTTTGATGAAAAGGGTGTGGCTCAAACTGGCCAAGAATCCAAACTCCTATGCCTGTATAATTGGAATCGCATGGGCATTTTTATCCAACAGGTACGTACATACGTAACGTATAGATTAATTTTATAATGTATATGATTGATAGTACTAATTACTATACATATGTATATATTCTTATTGTGGCAGCTGAATGATGCATGTATATATATATATATGTAATTATGTGATCTTTTTAATGAATTAATATATGTATAGGTGGAATTTTAAGATGCCAAACATAATGGAAGGATCAATCCTGATCATGTCAAGAGCTGGTACTGGGACTGCTATGTTTAGCATGGGTACGTATCGTACTACGTGAGATCATCACATGATTCATATATATATATATGAATAATAAGTCATGATGGATGATCAAACAATATTAATATTCATCATGTTGCATGCATGTAGGATTGTTCATGGCGTTGCAAGAGAAAGTGATCGCTTGTGGAGCAAGTCTAACTGTATTTGGGATGGCCTTAAGATTTATAGCTGGGCCGCTGGCCATGGCTTTAGGTTCAGTTGCTGTAGGTTTGCATGGGGACGTCTTGCGTGTAGCTATCATCCAGGCAGCATTACCACAATCCATCACATCCTTTATCTTTGCAAAAGAATATGGATTGCATGCAGAGGTTCTCAGCACTGCGTCAGTACTACTACTAGCTAATTCATTTCTTCTATTTATTTAATTTAATTTATACATAGGTGCATGCAAGTACGTACATATACACACACATATATATAGTTTTAATTATTAGTAATAATTAATTAATTTGTTGTTTTGTGCATGCATGCAGGGTTATCTTCGGCATGATTGTGTCTCTTCCAGTATTGATCGGTTATTATGCGCTTCTGGAATTTGTACACTGACCGCGCCTGCCCGCCCCTTCTTTACATACACTACACAACTACCCAAACTGGTCATAACTTAGAGATCTCATCAACGTACTTCATTTGAAGTGTGTGTATATATATATATATATATATATATATGAATTTCTGGTGATGATATATAATAACTTAGTTTTGAATTAATAATTAATAAGAATCTTCACAAGTATTTTTACCATCAAAGAGATACATATCATGAGTTTATATATACTTATAGAGTGACATCCGGTCTATCTATGGACTTATTTGTAATTACAATGTCCGTTTACGTACGCACATACCTTAATTAATTACAGCTGAATATATTTATATATATAGAAAAATATACACTGCAAAAAGCCGTTTATGCGATTTGATATTGATAAAAAAATTATAGAATTCTGACGGGTCCATTTTTTGTGACGGGAAAAGACCTGTCATAATAGGTAGTGTCGGAAAATATTTGCGACATGAAAGGAAAAGGCGTAATTATATTTGCACCCCCTGATCTATAATCTATATACACACATAACCTCTATCTTTTACATAATTATGAAATATCTCTGACAACCAAAAATAGGACTAGTTTGTGTAATGATGCTAATATTTTTAGGGAGTGTGTATGTGATTTTTTAAAAAAGTAAGGGATGGTTTGTGTAAATAATAATATGGTGGGTGTATGTATAATTATCTAAAAGATAGGGGTAATTTGTGTAAACAGATCATATATCAAGGGGTGCGATGTATGTAATTCTAGCACCAGTCCGACAAAGCTTGGACTTTTGACGATTGACTTAGACTTTCCAATAAAGAACTTGAGAAACGGAACCTGCAAAATAACGTGCTAGTGCTCCAACGTTCAAATTAGTATCGAATTTAAGAAATAATAAGTTTAAATGATAGAGCGTAATAAAGGATCGAAGTATAACGACTGAATGTGAAAGTGGAATTCATATTCAAAAGCGCAGAAAAAATATAGCAAAATAATTGTCAAAGTTTCAGTTCAGAAGGTGTCCTCCCGCCTGGGGGATCAAACCTCTATTTATAGAGAAGTGTTCCTCTTCATCAAGGAATTGTATGTGCGCCCTATATCTAGGGTAAAGTGGATAGATTAAGATAAGCTATGATTAGTCCTTATCTTCAATTAGTCTCGCAATTAAAGTTTTCATTCAAACTGAGGAGGACTCTTGGTCTGTAGGGAGTCTGGCTGGCTAAAGAGTTCGAATTCTTGAGGGAATGTCCCTCAACATGCGTTTTGTTGGCGAAACCTTCCTGAACGATGATTCCTTAGAGGCTTGGAGGGTGTCTTCTTTAGATATCCCTGCTGTTTTTTAGATGAAGTCGGCTAAAGCCTGAGCCTTGATGGTAATCTAGGGTAGGTAAGAGATATCATAATCACTTAGTTCTACAACCCATTTTACCAGTCGCACGGATGTATCTGGCTTACCCAGTGTTTGCTTCAGAGGTAGATTAGTTTTTACTCCAATTGGATGCGAGAGAAAATAAGGGCGTAATCTTCTAGCAATGAAGTCAAGCTCGAGGGCCATTTTATCAGTGAGGGTATATTGGTTATGCTCCATTGAGTACTTTGCTGACATAATAAATCAACATCTATTTTCCAGTATCTTCACGAATGAGGATGGAGCTGATAGCTTGGGGGGTGGTCGATAAATACACATAAAGGGTATCCCCTAGAGATGGTTTCACCAGTAGAGGAAGTCTCGTAAATATCATTTGAGCTCTTCAAAGGATTGTTGATATGAATGATCCTACTCAAAAAATTCTTCGCTTTCCACAGGACTTTGAAAAAGGGTAGGCTTTCTCTGCCGACTTGGAGATAAAATGGTTGGGTGCTGCCCTCTCCCAGTTAGT
The DNA here is from genome assembly GCF_000512975.1 of Sesamum indicum. Classification (NCBI taxonomy): domain Eukaryota; kingdom Viridiplantae; phylum Streptophyta; class Magnoliopsida; order Lamiales; family Pedaliaceae; genus Sesamum; species Sesamum indicum. Next base: position 16,457,515 of record NC_026148.1, on the reverse strand, counting down.
CTTTGTACTTCATTAATGTTGGAGGGTGTCTTCATGTCCAGAATGGGTTTAATCTTGAGGAGGTTAGCCTCGATCCCTCTTTGGGTTACCAGAAATCCTAGAAAGTGTCACCCTTTCACTCCAAAGGCACATTTTTCTCGGATTGACCTTTAGTCGATAGTTCCTCAAAACAGATAATGTTTTTTCTAAGTCTGCAATATTGTCTTTGGTCTCCTTTCTTTACTAGCATATCGTCCTCGTATGCTTCGACATTCTTTTCAATTTGTGGGCGAAAAATTTTATTTACCAAACATTTGTAGGTGGCCCCTGTGTTCTACAAACTAAATAACATGGATACATAACAGAATGTTTTAGTGGACGTTATGAAACTAACTGTTTTGCGATCTTCTAGGGCCAGCATTATTTGGTGATACCCTTGAGATGCATCCATTATACTTAGCAAACTACATCCTGAAGTGGAACTCACCAGTTGATCAATACGAGGTAAGGGATAAAAAACCTTAGGGTTTGCCTTGTTGAGGTCGTTGAAATCAATACACATCCTCCAATGTCCTCCTGGCTTGGGTACTAATACGACATTGGGTAGCCACTCGGAGAACTCTATTTCTTCGATGTGTCCTATCGTCAATAATTTGTCGACTTCAGCCTGGATTATTTTATTTTTTTCAGGCCCAAAATGCCTCTTCTTTTGCTGTATTGGTTTAACGTTGGGAGCTATATTAAGATGTTGTTTTACGACGTTAGGGTCAATCCCTTCTATATCTTGTGGGATCCATGCAAAGTTATCTACATTGTGAGAGGTGCTCCTGAGGACTGGTCGTCCCATAATATCCAGCGATAGTCGAGGTATGGCAATTTGCTGAAAATTCGTCTGTCATCACTGCTTCCGTGGAGGGAACACCTTGCTGCTCATCTTCCAAGGCCCCTGTAATCTGGTGTTGAACATCTTGGGGACCTTTCTGGAAGCATTCCAATTGTGCCAGCCATTGTTGGGGGAACTCCTGGAGAACCGCTGGAGAGGGTCTCTATATCTCAATCAATTGGGTACTGGATAAGAGGGTGTTTCCTTCAACTAGGCCTCCTTCTATTCCTTTTTTAAGGATACCTACTTCCATCAAGGGAGCTAGGCAGGCAGGCACAAACACTGCCATCTACTCTTGGATTGTTGTCGCGATCACCTGCTGGATAACGCCTAACAAAGTGGAAGAGATTTCACTTAAGGTGGTGTCTGAAGAGGTACTTCATCTTGGAGGATAACTATAGGGTGCACCACTATTGGGGGTGGCATTGGAGCAGGAAGAGCTGGGCGGATTCTCCACTAATTGGAGTCAGAGAAGTTGTTGCAATGACCTGCAGAGGCTGATTGTTGCTAGGTGTTTGCACGGCTTTTTGCTTGATTGTGGGATTGCTGAGGGTTTCCATAGTAACTCATGTCTTCAACTCAAAAAGTTATCCACAGACTGCGCCACTTGATGTGTGCGATTTTACCACTGGTCCAACAAGCTTGGAATTTTGACGATGAATTTGGATTTTCCAATAATGAACTTGAAAAACGAAACCTGCAAACCAACACGTTAACACTCTGAAGCTCAAGTTATTATCGAATTTAAGAAATAATATGTTTAAATGATAGAGCGTACTAAAGGATCGAAGTATAATGACTGAATGTAAAAGTGGAATTCGTATTCAAAAGCGCATAAAAAATACAGCAAAATAATAACCAAAGTTTCAGTTCAGAAGGTGTCCCCCCGCCTGGGGGATCAAACCTCTATTTATAAAGAAGTGTCCCACTTCATCAAGGAATTATACGTGCAGCCTATTTCTGGGGTAAAGTGGATAGAAACAGTTAAGATAAGACATGAATCATCCTTATCTTCAATTAATCTCGCAATTAATGTTTTCATTCAGGTGAGAAAGAGAGTTCTTGACTGTGGAGGATTTCTGGTCTGTAGGGAGTCTGGCTGACTCAAGAGTCCGAGTTCTTGGGGGGAATGTCCCTCAACACGCACCCTCTACGCTGGATAAAGGGTATACCTGGGGGGGACCAGATACATGCCACGTGTGCTCTGGAAAGGTGTGTCGACATAGGTTCTAGGCCGGTTATTGCTAGTTGGGCTATGTTGTTGGGCTACATTGAGTGCACATCTCCTTCATGGGCTACTATATTCATTTGTGGGGGCTCTAGGCCTTGTTACTTATTGTTGACCCAAGTCTCCTTGGGCCATATACATCAGGGTGTAAAAGTAATTATCTCAAGAAAAAATTATCAAAAAATTAGAAACGATGTTAATATGTCCTTTGCAAAATTTGTTCACTCGAACGATTATAACTTTTGTGGTTTGCAAGGGATAAACAAATTCTTTATATAACATGTTTGGGATGATAAACAACTTTAGAAGTTGAATTCAATTTTTTTCCCCTTATACTTGAGATTGTTTTGCTTTTTTCTGGCGGCAAGGCCGAGGTACAACACATCGGCCAACTTTGAAACTGGGTTCGTGGCAACGGCAAATTGTTTTGAACATGATTGATAAAAAACGAAACGAGAAAAGTAAGTTTGCATTTGGGAAAGCCATTGATTTGTCTGTAATTTTTTCCTCAAAAAATAATAGAAACTGATTCTATTTTCCCCCAAAAAACGTCCAATTCTATGGGAAGTCTGGTTCTATTTTCTATTTTCTATTTTTAATTATTCTTTTGGAAAGCTAATTTTTAGAAAGAAAAAAGAAATAAGGCCTAAAAAAATCATATGAAATTGGTAATAGAAAACGAAGTTTTTTTTTTTTTTTTTGAAAAATTTCTAAGGAAAAAGAATTATTTATCTGAAAAAATGTTTAAAAAAAAGATTTGGTTTGCCGGAAAATTGCTTAAAAAAACAAATTTTTGCTAAAAAATTGCTAAAAAAATAGAAAATATTGACATTTGATAATTAATTTTGTCTTATTGAATGCAAAATCGTAAAATGACAAAATTATGAATTTCCCTTGTGGAGAAGAAAGGATGCAATAATATGTTGAATTGTGTGTAGTCTACAAGTGAAGGAAAATAATAGGCAGCATTGCAGAGCAAAAATAAGCTCTATTTTTCTGTATATACTGCAAAACTCACTTATGAAGAAATACAAAGGATATATATATAGTGTGGCATAACCTTCCTTAACAAACTAACAAATATTATTATAAAAAAGAACAAAACGATTATGTTGTATCTATCCTGTATCAAATAAGACTGTAACATAATTGTAGACGACCTCATCATGTGCGACCTCGCGATGTGTGAAAACCAATGTGATCTCAAGACCAGCGACCCGATATTGTACACTATGACCGATTGATGATAACAGAGTGCGCTGAAGCCAGGAAGAAATACGAACATTCCTAAAGCTTTTTCAGAAAAGAAATAACCACACTAATTGAATGACTAAAATAATAAAGCATGTGGGGAGAAGAAAAAAAAAATTCATGAACAAATTACAAAATAAGTCTTGTATGAATATTAAAGTTGAAGCCCAAAATAAGGCCGACAATGTGTCCAAAACATTTATATAACTTGGTATTAAAAATATCATCAGCACTGCAATTGTGCTCTTGCTAAAATCAAATGGTTTCTAAAATTAGAGAACACAAATTCTTTGTACTGTTCTATAAATGGATATAGTTATTACGACCAGATTAACCCATTATTTTTATATTTAGCTTCTAAACTTTTATCATCACCATTTTAAGGCACGGGCCTGCAAAAGAATCTATGATCCTTTTTAATTCTTAAATATCCTAAGGATATTCATGAATCGGGGCAATTGATGGAGAAAAAAATCAACCTATAAGAGAAAATGTTTACATTTCTGAAAATATCCACATTCAAGGAGATAATACATGAAACTAGAAATCGGCCCAAATTTAAAAGGATAATGTGGCGGTTATTAGCCGAATGACTTCAATGAATGAAGCTAAGAAAAGAGTTCAGGTTCAAGAAGACAATGTAACACAATTCAAACCTTTAATTAATACAACAATGAATGACCAATCACTATATAAGCTCTACTTGAAGAAAGTGAAAGGGAGGGAGGAAAAAGGGAAATAAAAATAAATTTATACTAAATTCTAGTATTGTGAGGTTAAATTGCACCCCAATTAATAAAAATTTAAGTAATCTCATTTGCGTACATCATATATATATATAGTTTATACACAAAATGAGCTAGGGTGCAAACAAGCATGGGAATAATTTTTGATTGATTGGTGGAGATGATGAGATATAGGTGATGAGAGAATGTGAATAAATGCCTATATGCTTTAATTTGTTAAACATTTCCACAATAACCATTAATTAATATTCTAATTACTACTGATGCATAAATATATATATATAATATTTGATTGACTGGAGGAGGTAGTACTATTAATGGATGGGCAATATCCAAGCTCAAACCTATTAATAATAATTAATAAGGAAAATTATAGTTATTTCTCATTATATGATATTTGGTATAATTATGAACGTGTCATTATTTAAAAAAATATAAATCTCTTTCAAATTAAAAATAATTATGTAGTTATTAGACAATAAGATAAAAATTATTATTTTACCCTTACTTTTATTTTTTTAAATAAAATAAAATATTTAAAAATATAAAAAAATGAGGTTTGGGGAGGTAAATAGTCCATTGAGAATTAGTTCATAAAAGTATTTTACAAATTTTAAAATGTGTATAAAATTGTAAAATACATAATTCAAAATGTTATTTTAGGCAGTTCACCACAAAAATTAGATGAAAAAAACTTAATGAAATGAGGTCATTGTTAGACGGACGTTCAAATCAAAGGAGTATTTTGTAATTTTTTAAGCAAAAATAAATATTTATACTTTACCAAATTTAAAAAAAAATGATTGTAATTTAGGCTAATTAATATCAAGAATGGGACACAATACTATTTAATTAGACTCGAATCCATCTAACTAATAATATAAATAGTGAATCCAAGTGTTGTTTGGTTACTGGCATGGTGCATGTCTGTGTAGGTAGCCTGCTGTTACTACCTACTCAGCTAAAACCATTAATGATTAATTAATATATATACATGTATGTGCGTGTGTGTGTTGGGTGACATATTCAGACACACATGCATATATATATATAGAATCCATTTGCAATGAATTGCACTATAATTAAATAAACTTGCTTAGTGGTCGCATTGACTAATCTAACAACCTTTTCAAATAAAGACGACCTGTATTATATATATAGAAGGGAGGGAGTGCAGTGAGGTGTACGTCATTAACAAGTGGACACCATTAATATTGAAGCATGAACACTAATTAAAGATATATACAAATATGATGTTAAATTTAGCATGAATATTTTGATTCATTATATCCTTTTTACTTTATTAGTTAATATATAAATAGATGGGTGGTGCAGTTAAGCTTTAATAAAGTTTAGTAGGCTTTATCACTTGGTTGGCTCCCATATATCTATATGTATAATATGTGCCCCTGGTTTGTTTTCTTACTTAGCACCTTGTTTTGGAGGCAAAACTATATCATATTATTATTATTCATTAATTAACTACTCTTTTAATTATATATATATATGCTAGCAGTTGTGGCACACAATTTCTGCGTACATATAATAAATAAATTTTTATTTTTTTAAATATATCATACATAATAATAAAATATATAAATCAACATATCACATTTTAAAAAATAAATAAATAAAAACTAACTTAGGGATATTATCTACTAAAAAAAATTGATGTCGTAGAGCCACAAACCATCGTTTGTGAGTGAACAAAAATCTTCTTTTTCTTATATTTGAAAGACATATAGATGGGAAGAAAAAATTGAGTAGGATGGTTGAAAAGTACATAAGGGTTACTTTTGGCTAATTTGAAATATATATTGACGTCGAATTGTAAAGAATCGTTATTTGTGAGTAAAAATAAATTATTTTTATTAGTATATATATATATATATACATAATGCATGTATATATGTAGGAATTCCATACACACACATATACATATGTATGTGTGTGTGTGGAAAAAGAAGAAGAAGAAGACGTCATTATTTAATCTATACATATATATAAGGGAGAGCACTTGTTTGATGTTATTCTTATTTTTGGTCATTTTTTCCCCTCATCCACTAACTTCCACATTTCCTCCACTATCTATAAGTGGTAAAATATAATAATAATAATAGTTATTTATTTTTAATGACTATTTTTCTCTGTCTTCTACTCCAGATATTCTCTTTTAAAATAATTTTTTATTATAATTATTTTTATTTTATCTGTAATAAAAAAATTTAATTAAATGTGTGCACAGACATGGAATATGTGATATTGATATGTATTAATTATTGGTGATGAGATGATGTCAAGTAGTAGTAGTGCATATGCTTTCTATGTATTGTTTTGATGAGAATATTCAAATTCGAGTTGCAGGCAATGAAGATGATGTGAGACGACGCAGTTAAAGTAGCAAATTAAAAGAGAGACAAAAGTAAGTGGAAAATCTTATTAAATTTGGAATTCAATTCTTCTTAAGTCGACGATGGACGCAACAGCACATTTAATGCTTGCTCCATTACCCACCTCCACCATACTACTTATTCCATTCTTGATATCATCTTTTCAAAATGAGTAAATTACTTTTTTATGAAAAAAATAGCAATTTATCTTCATATATAATTTTAAAAATGCAACAATTTATCGATCCCTATGTGCTTTTTTAAAATGAACCAATTTACCTCCTTAACTCGAGAGGTAATTAACTTCATTTTAAAAAACACAGTAGGATAAATTGCTATTATTTTTTTATATAGAATAATTTATTCATTTTTAATATCACAAATAGGTAAGTTACATTAAATCCATTCATTTTATGAGATCGGCGTGTAACTTTTAATGAGTAATTAATATTAGCGCATCCATCTCTCATATATATAGAGGGTTAATTGTTATAATGTAATATTAGCGCATCCAACTCAAAGTTGTCTTTACCAAATATTTGGGCCAATACCAAGCCCATTTTCATATAGGTTTTGAAAGCCCTTTGGTATAATTAATTTAGTAGGCAAAGACCTAACTTAATTGACGAAGCATAATAAAAAAAGTCATAAAATCGAGCCTCATCTATATTTGATATTGATCAATTTTAATAATATTTATTGATTAATTATAATATACTAATATTCATAATTAGTATATATTAATTGTTGATAATTAAAATTAAATAATGTATAAACAAGACAATTGATCTTATTTTTCTTTAATAGTAATTGATGTAAATTGGATTCCTCGAGATAGTACTTAATCAAAATTGCAATGGTAATAATATCGAAAAAAATATTTTTTTAGTCTACTAAATATTCTTAATATTAATTTTAGTTTCTGTAAAAAAAATATTTAATTTTAGTCTGACAACTATACTTATTTTTTTTTAAGTTTTACAAATTTTAAAATTGATAAAATTTAGTCCGAATCAGAATGTCGTTGGGCACTGAATCTTCAACAGTTGTTGTGTTTGGGACGATTCATAGAGAACGTTCACACTAAGAGAATGAGGAGCGCCAAATGGTACACAAGACGGACTATTGCATCTTCTGTTTCGTTTAATATACACACGTCACGTGTATAAAAATGACATTATGTATTTTATTAAGAATAATTTTATCTGTGTGGCGTGTGTAATTCAAATACAGTGTAGAATGCTATAAGATTTGCAATAGAAAACCTAATCCCTTATAAGGCGGGCCTCACAAGTTTTAGATTCTCAGGGGTTGTTAAATTTCTTGTTGCGTAGTGGCCGAGTGGTTACCCTCATTAATTATTATTTTTCTTTGAAATTGTAGAGGGGCATTTGAATTTTATATAATTGATGGTTGTTGTACGTGATCTCAATAGAGAGGCCCAATTAATGTAATTACTATTCCCCAACACATCTATAAATTCAGGCAGCCTGCACTGCACCTCTTTCACTTTGCTTGCATGTTTCTTCTTCATCGACCCCTTGAGAGGATTAAGCGTACGTACGTACGTAGATTGCAAAATTAAGGACCATCAGAAGGAAGGGGAATAGTAGTAGTCAATAGGGATCCATTATGATTGGGTGGGGAGATGTGTACAAAGTGGTGGCCTGTATGGCGCCGCTGTACGTGGCACTGGCATTGGGTTATGGGTCAGTGAAATGGTGGCGGATGTTCAAACCTGACCAATGCGACGCCATCAACCGCTTCAATTGCTATTTCATCATCCCTTTCTTCACCTTCCATTTCACCGCCGGTGTCGACCCCTACCACATGAATTATCGATTCCTGGCCGCTGATGTCATAGCTAAAGCAATTGCGGGTTCCGTATTAGCCCTGTGGGCTAATTTGTGCAGAAAAGGGGACTTGTCATGGGCAATAACCTCATTCTCTCTCTCCAGCCTCAACAACACTCTGGTGGTGGGGGTGCCCTTATTAGAGGCCATGTACGGTCCTGTGGGCCAGGATTTGGTGGTCCAATCCTCCGTCCTTCAGTCTCTACTCTGGTTTCCTATTCTCTTATTCCTGCTCCAGTTCTGGCGCACCAGTCGCTTGATTTATAACAATGCTGCTGCTGCTGCTGCTAATACTAATAATTCCACCAACACTAGTATTCATAACTACGGTCCCACCTCCACGCAAAATTGTTCCAATATCGAAATAGTTGTGCAGCAGCAGGGAGCAACGCCAGATGCTACTAATTATAGTGACCATCAGCTACTACAACAGGTGCCCCCCAAAGATCCAAATTACAACAGTAATACTCCTCCTGCTCCTGTTATTAATGTTATTGGTACGACAACAAAGGAGAGTGGAAAATCTGCATCTTCAAATAATCTGGGACCAACCATGAAGAAAGTTTGTGCAAAACTTGGGAAGAATCCCAACTGTTATGCTTGTGCCATTGGCCTCATTTGGGCACTATTAGCAAAGAGGTAGATATGCACTAGTACTAATGAGCCAATATCAATTCTGACTGCATATCTATATATATACACACACACACATACTTGTATTGATAACTTTAGTTCATCATATTTGTTAAATAATAATTGTTTGTTTTAATATTAAATAGGTGGGATTTTGAAATGCCAAGCATAGTGGACGGATCGGTTATGATAATGGCCAAAGCAGGAAGTGGGGTAGCCATGTTCACTATGGGTAAGTAACTGTTTGCTTAGCCAAGCGTACATGATATATATATGTAATGAATTGGAAGTGCATGCAGGTTTATTCATGGCACTACAAGAGAAGGTGATAGCCTGTGGGGTGAGGTTGACCGTATATGGTATGTTTCTGAGGTTCGTGAGCGGACCACTTACTGTGGCTGTTGGCTCTCTGGCTTTGGGACTGCGATCCAATGTCCTCCGAATCGCTGTTATCCAGGTATTCTATCTATATACATGCATAACCTAATTCATAAATCAATATTATACCTCCATCCATATTTCTCCACGAACAACATCATCTATTAATTAATTTTAAATATATCATGATGAATCAATTAATTTGACCATTCAGGCCGCTCTACCACAAGCAATAGCCTCCTTCGTCTTTGCTCAAGAGTATGGCTTACATGCAAACGTGCTCAGCACTGCGTAAGTCCCTAACTCTGTCTTATTTTTGTTATAACATATGAAAAATCTTAATTGTTTCTTTTTCCGTTTTTTTCAGGGTCATTTTCGGCACCATTATATCCCTTCCTCTCTTGATTGCATACTATGTTGTTTTAGATGTCGTCCATTAGCTAGCTATATTGAGATATAGCTAGCTAGTTAGTTAAGAAAAGTCTCTAACCAAATAGGATTAATTAAATATTGGGTTTTGCCAGCTCTAGAACTTTGGTGAAGTATTAACTTGTAATCTCTCAAATATATATACTTGCTAATTAATTGTGCTGGGCAGTGTCAGTGTTTAACTTTGACTCTTCAGTATCACTATATAGACAATTAGTAGTACTTTCATCTCAGGACTTGTCTATTTTGCTGAGGAACTGAAGTGCAGTCAATAAGTCATGTAAAGATTAATAATTGAACGGAGAAATAACATCACACTACTAGCTACATGGTTTCTTTTTATATTAATGCTCACCAATTTGTCAAACTCTACTACAGCAGCATTTTACTATAATTAAACATCTGTGCATGTATCCCAATTTTCTAAATCCCTATATGAAAAACAAACTACTCGTAAGGAATTATGTTAATAATACAGCATACTACCAGGGACCTGAACCACAGTCATTCTGGTTTATTGAAGAAGCATTTCTCTCAGCCATCCAAAACTCCCCTTTCTCTTGCAACCTCATTAGCTCTTCATTTTCATCATCGTCCACATCATCCTCAGAACTGTAATCTTCTAGTTGGAACAAATCATCTAAATCATCTGCAAAGTCGTCATAATATCCATCATCAACTTGATTGTCCAACGGTTGAGTGTTGCTTTTATTGACATCACCATAAATGTTTTCTTTTCTTCTCTCTCTTCTCATCCTCTTCCCTTCTCGTACTAGCTCCATCAGCTCATCTTTTATGGCCGAAATTTCATCCTTCTCCACAAGTACACCCTTATCATTATATCCCTCCACCAGAAAGACAGAATCTCTTTGACCCTTTAAGCTAACATAAAACATCTCAGGGTGCCTCACCAGCATTCCTCTCAGCTTGTTTGGCAATCCAAACTCCTTCCTAAAATGCGTTAAATGGTCCACCAAAGTCCTCTTCTCTATTGTCATCCCTAAAACCTCTCTCACCACGGCACAAGCTCTCTTCTCGGCCTCAATTGACTCTTTCACCAAATCTGTCACGTTAGTATTGTACGGGCAAACATTCGGAAGTTCCCTGAACTTTATGAGATAATCACGATGTTGCCTCTTCAAATTAAGCCCCTTCCTCAGCCGTAGATGTTTGAATTTCAATGGCCTGTCGACTATCAGCCCAACAGATTCATTTTCATCACGTGATGGTAAGATGTTAGCCAAATTTGGATCCCAGTTGACAAGCTCAAGTGCACGTCCATAAGAAGTGTCGACAACCTTAAACTTATCTGGGTGGTCATTGCAAAGGCGCGAGCGGAAGTTAATGGGCAGACCAAGGTCAGGACCCAAATGCACAAGCTTGGACAAGAGAAGCCTGTGATATGGGGAGGCAAGCATTAAAAGTTTCTGTAGTTTTGCAGCCAAAGAGTTAGACATGCATTTCTTAAGATCAGTTTCCTTTCTCGCAAGGGCCTCAGCAGCTGGAGTGAGACGGACACAAAGTTGAGAAAGCGGACCAGAGGCATGGAATGGTGTAGGTGGGGTTGGAATAGTGAAGAGCTCGAAAATGGTGGGATAACGACGGATCATTGATAAGAGAGAGCGTGGTTTGGGTAAAGATAAGTAAGAGCGGCATTTGTAGAGAAGTTGAATGGGCATGAAGTGTTTTGGTTTGGAAAGCAGGAGAGTTTTGAGCTTTTGAACAAAGCGTATCTTGTTTTGTTTCAGCACATGCTTATCCAATCTGGGATCACGGACTAGTTTGTGAGGAGAGGAAGAGCACGTAATTAAAGGTGGGAGGAGGGGCTCGTGTTTTGTGCTGGTTCTGGTGCTGACACAAACTCTAAGGGTAGGCAGAGTGGGGATAAAATGGGATGGAAGGGCAGAAACATGGGATGGAGTAGAGATGAGGTGAGGAAATAGGAGGGCCATTGCTCTCAGTCTGAGTGCTTGGAAGATGGTTGAGTAGGCATTTAATCAAACAGGTGGGGTGCAGAAATAAAAAGGGTTGGGGGAGATGCTCTAATAACAAATAGAAATGGGTTTGAATATCATGATCACCACAGGACAAGAAGAAGGAAAGCAGGAGGGAGCGAGGGAGGGAGGGAAGGAAGAGAGTTTATGGATGAAAAAATTACAAGAAAGGGAGAGAAAGTCAGAGTAATTGCTACTAATCGAGTGATTGCAATGTATTAGAAGCTGTGAAAGAAAGACTCCCTCTATTTCACACTTATAATCCATATATATATATATATATATTAATTGTTGTTTTCTTCTCTTATATACATATATAGCAAAAATTCAACATTTTTATTAAATATGTACATATCAAAACATAACATTATTATGAAGTAGCAGATATTAGTATGGACTCCATCATTTGATCTTAATATTATTTTATTTGCATTATATAAATGCGGTTAAATATTACTTTTCGTCTCTCACTTATACTATTATTTACATTTGGTTTCTTATGTTTGGATTTAATCTGTGACATTTAAAGATTTCATCAAATTCAATTTTTATCGTTAAAATATTCGTTAAAACTAATTAAATATTTTTAAAAAAAATTAAAAATTAAAATGCATTAGAATTGATGGCATTATTACTCCACCACATACATTCCTTAATATATATTTATATAAAATTTATTTTAGTCCCCACATGTGATTAATTTCAAATAATCCTTGTTTTTTCAATTCATTTTAGATTAGTCCCTCCAATGGGTAGTTTTCCTATATCACCAATATAGAACTTTTTTTTCTACATAAAATTATTTTAATTCCTCGCTTTTTATTTTTAATTGCATTTGTTCCCTTGCATATAAAATTTTAAATTTTAAATGGGGGGCTTTCCCCCCCCCCCCCCCCCCACACGTCCTTAACTGAGGCATAACTCCCCCCATCTCCTTCCTTCTTCTACGTACTTTTGAAGAGCAAGGGTTTCCTCCAAAAAAACTGTAAGTATCTCCTCCTTTCTCTGCAATTTTATCCTTTCGTATCTTTTTATATTTGAATCCTTTTATGGTGTCCTTAGATAAGTCGTCAAGTTTATGAGGGAGACTATCCTAGTTGATGATCCCTCTGAGCCAACTTCGAGGAGAATGGACCCTGGCTCATCCGAACCCTTAAGTGACAGCAGGTAGAGCTTGAGATAGGTGGCAATGATTGCTTGTCGTTTAATGAATGAGGCTTCCGAGGAGGAAGAAGATGAGAGTAATGAGGAGGAAGGGTCTTCTCTAGATAAGGAAGAGAGGGAGGTGCCTTAGTCGCCACTAGACTGGGGGCCCTTGTGTCTCAAACTTCCTGTTATTCAACAATAGGTAGATGAATTCCATGTCTCTCCATCTTTTGCTATTTATGTTCCCTCCCTATCAGACCCCCCTATTCCCCCCCTTCAAATTGCTTGTGTTTCTTTTCTGTACAATTGAGGTTAGGTTTGAGATCTCCTATCCCCTCCTTTTATGCTGAGGTCGCTCGTCTTTTCAAGGTGCCCTTAAATCAGTTGGCCCCCAACTCCTTTAGGATTTTGTCTAGTTTTTTTAATGATCTTTCATTTTCATGGGGCCCCTGTCACGAAAAAAGCTGTTGCCCAGTGCTTTCAGTTGAAACAAGCTTTTTTCATTTTTACCCTCGTCGGGGGTGTCCTTCTTACATGCTCCACATCTCCCAAAACACTGGAAGAATAGCTTCTTCTGTGTGTTGTATCCTTGCCCTTGAACCTTCCCAGATCATTGGATACACACCCCTCCTTTGGCTGTAAAAGTTGGTGAAAAAAACAGTTTCCTTCTCCTCCTTGTTGGAGGATTTGAATGAGAAGCCTTATGATTGTCGGTCCTTGATCGATGAAAGGCTTTTAGGACATTTTGGCTTAAGTCCCTGGGTGGAACCTTTGGGGGATCCCCAGGGTATTTTATATTCCTTTTAGTTCTTACTTGTTTTGTTTTGGTTTGATCATAATTTTGTTTCATTCTTTTCTTTGACAGAAGATATTATGTTTAGTAAGTTGATGCATGATCATGCTTCGAGGGGCGTGCAATAGAGACCCTTCCCTCCAAATCACCTAAGGGGACTCCTGCCTCTAGCGAGTCCAAAGAAAAACGTCCTGCTTTGCCCACACCAGGTGGAGCATTTGAGCACTGAGAATGCCAAGTTAAAGGAGGCAACGAAGGAGGTTGTAAGTTACTACCAGCAAGTAGAGAAATACTTGAAGAAACTGCAAAAGGAGGTTGTTGGTCAGGCGAAGGCAATTAGGAAGGCAACTAAGTAAGCCCGTCTTGATTTTCCTAATACTGAGGAGGGCCAGCGATATTTGGAAGCTTATTGGTTCAGTCGTCTCTTGAAGTTCAAGAAATCTATGGACTACCAGCGGGCTGTGGCGAAGATAGCTGGGTTCTTCTTGGAATACGGTTTCATGGCTTGGAAGGAGTAATTCCTGGCTTAAGGTTCTAGAGAGGAGCCTTCATTCCTTAACCTCAAAGCTGCAATGGATAGCGCTCCAGACCCTTTTGTCGATCCTTCGGTTCCTGTGACCAAGACTCTGCCCCTCGAATCAGGTTACTTCTTTCTTTCCTTTAATTAACCATAATTCTGTCTTATTTCAAACTGATTCAAAGGGGGTTGTTGTAGAAGAGGACTTAGATCATATTTTGGGAGAGGTCGAGGCTGAGGTGAGAGGTCTCCCCTAAAGCTGCACGGATCCATGTAGTAGGGGACACCTTGAGTGAAGGAGCCTCACGAATCGAATGAGGAGGATTGCCCCCTGCCTGTTGATGGAGGACCCCTAAATGCCCCCTGAAGATGCCACCACTAGGTTGAGAAGGAGAACGAAGACCCCATCTATGGGGAAAAAGAATGAAAGAATAAA